>NW_027456849.1:0-80000 GCF_040206685.1 Ascaphus truei
CAGAAGGGAGACCTTCTGGATTTATACCCTCAAAACCTTGTCACCGCATGGTTTAAATATAGACTTCGATCTGGCCTCCTTTTTGATAGATTGAAGTGACCCCCCACTGCTGTATGTAATGATCAATCATGTAATAATTGTTTTCATTATTATTATTTTTATGTGGAATGGTAAGAAATGTTATGTCTATGAGCTTGGTGCATTGCCACTTAATCCCAGGGATAATTCCCTAGTGGCTTTTATCATGTAAGTAGATGTGTGCAATTTTAATCAGTTTATTCGCTTTTAATCAATTAATTTGCAATTAATTTGCAATTAGTATTCATCACCTTCCAGGGTATATATATCAGTAGGTAGCAACTCCCCCCTTATCCACTGATGAAGTGACCACATTGCGTCACGAAACGCGTATGGAGTAGGGAGGAGCTAGAACTGACACGGTCTTCAGAAGCAGGAGCATAGAGATCAGGAGAGACGCCAGAGTGTGACATCACGAGGCTTAGCGCGGGCTGACGGCAGTTACCCAGAGAGGTGAGCAGAGCACATTCTGCAGTGCTGGCCACCTCAAGCTGAGATAGAGGAAGCTATAGCAAATAGAGGGGGCGAATCTCGCAGAGTAACTACTGAGAGTTAGACGCCACTTCAGGGTTTGCAAACAACAATAGCACTATCCTCCCAGAAGCCTGCCTACCTGATTGTATCAAGCTGCGGACAGCACGTTGTCAGCTGTTTTTACACAGCCTGGTTTATGTGAGTAAGCCCTTGGCTGTTTTTTATTTTTATTGTAATAAATTTTTATCAATCTGCACCATCATCTTTCATGTTATTTCCTTTCTGGGAACACATGGGAACTATGACCAAGTGGTAATGCTGTGAACAGACAGAAAACCTGGAGGATAGACATACAACACGTGGGATTTGTGATATCTGGAAGAGAAGAGGTTAAAAGCACAGATTGTCTCAAAGGAACAATAACACAGCAAGTCTGTAAGTTCATTACTTTAATCTGTTGTGGAGTTATTTATGGATTCTTGTGGCTGCGCAATGGTCTTTTCCTTTTTGTCCATTACATACTAGGAGGAGTTCGGAACCAGCAGCCAGCAATTGGATCACCATCGCTCCATCAGCTGGAATATTGAAAAGAACTTTCCATATCTTTATGGACTAATCATTGGACTGGGGTATTGTTGTAGCCTGAAGCGCCGGGTCATTGCATTTTTTGTACAAAAGATAGGGCGATGGAAGTCTAACAGATACCGGTCCTATATCAGGCCCGCATTATCTGGTATTTAGCGTGCTTGGATAAACCCCCTCATCCTCTTTATGCCTTCACAGACGCCGCACCCACTTGGATAATCGGAGACTCGCTTATACACTGGGCAGAGAAGCGGGCCGTCAAACGCCCATGCGGGGCTAACCTCGGGTTGCGAACGGAGGCGGCAAATGTGGTATGGGGGGGAGGTAGGGGGCTGCGGTGGGCTCAGTTGCTCCCGCGGCTAATGGTGATGGGCAGGGATAGGAGGGCGCCGCAGATCTTGCTCCTCCACGTCGGGGGCAACGACCTGGCCGCTCGATGCTACTTCGAGCTGGTTAATTCAATAAAACACGACCTAGCCCTCATGCTCGCCCGTTGGCCAGAAGTACAGATCGTTTGGTCGGACATATTGTGCAGGAGAGTGTGGAGGGGCGCAAGGGCACCGGGCGCCATCGACCGAGCGCGGGTCAAACTGAACAAGATGGTGGGGAAGTTTGTGACGCAGTGTGGGGGATGGCAGATCACCCATCCCGAGTTCGACAACAAGTCAACTGGCCTGTTCCGGGCCGACGGCACACACTTATCCGAGATAGGGGCGGACTTGTTCAATAACGAATTGCAGGAGGGGCTGGAGAGGGTCCTTGAGGGGTTGGCGGCACGGTCTAATTTAAGGAGGTTTAAATAGAGCCGTGAGTGGCGGCAGTTCGGGGGTAAGTGCTTGTCCTTGCCAGATGGGCTCGGGGCGGGCGTCGCCCGGGGGTAGGAGCGATTTGGCGGGGTCAAGCTAACGTGACACCCGGGAACCCACTCGCGACAACGGCCGGCTCTTTAGGGGTCGGCCGGGTACGGGGGCAGCAGGCCAAGGCCTGGCTGACCCTCTGACCCCACTCTGGCTTGGACTAGCGCTTACTCCAGTATTATGATTGTTAATAAACAAAGCCGCGGCCTTTTATACCTCCAAACTGAGTCTGCCATTACTCGTCTGTTATATGTGGGTACCGTTTCCAAGTGGGAGGGGGTCCCTCGCAGCCTCCCTGGTCAAGCAATCCCTCCAGCCAATTAGGCGAGGGAAGCCCATGACCAGGGGGCAAGCCCCCCTCCCCCCTCACCTCGCTGGGATCTCTGGGCCGCCGTCGCGACCCCCCCTGGGGGGGGGGGGCAGGCCTAGGGCAGTACAAAAGAGGCAGCCGGGAGCTGAATCTTCCATTCTGCTCCCGGTCTGCTGCGAAGTTCCCACCCACCCACCCCATTAGCAAGACAGTCGGGGACAGACGCTTGCCCCCGGCCACTCCGTGGAGTATTTACAATTCCCTTGGTGATAAGCTGTCTGCACTACCTGTAAGCTGTAACATGTACCATCATATTTTACAGGGCAGTGTCCGAAGACCACCCGAGAAACAAAGGACTGAAGTTCCTTCAGGAGGCTCCAGTTGGTCATTTTGCCACTGTCGCGGCGGCAGTTCGGGGGTAAGTGCTTGTCCTTGCCAGATGGGCTCGGGGCGGGCGTCGCCCGGGGGTAGGAGCGATTGGGCGGGGTCAAGCTAACGTGACACCCGGGAACCCACTCGCGACAACGGCCGGCTCTTTAGGGGTCGGCCGGGTACGGGGGCAGAAGGCCAAGGCCTGGCTGACCCTCTGACCCCACTCTGGCTTGGACTAGCGCTTACTCCAGTATTATGATTGTTAATAAACAAAGCCGCGGCCTTTTATACCTCCAAACTGAGTCTGTCATTACTCGTCTGTTATATGTGGGTACCGGTTCCAAGTGGGAGGGGGAGGGGGTCCCTCGCAGCCTCCCTGGTCATGCAGGAGACAGAAAGGTAGATAGAGACACAGACAGAGAGCTACCAGAGAAGGTGTTACATGGGTGAGTGCTGAGTTATTACTGTGACTCTCTGATGCTAACATGACATTAGGTTCTGGGCTCTGCGTCCCACACATGATGAACACCATGACTGTATAAAACTGAGGGGTACATATATATGTATATATATATAGCAACTGTAAATATTACTGAATGTTCATTTGCATGTCTTAGACAGGTCTGCAACCCTGTCTTTCCCCATTGTCACCCAGCATACAGCGCTTCCACTGCAGCAAGGGATTCTGGGAAATGACATGCAAATGAGCACTCAGTGCCACCTTTTGTCTCAAGCTCGTATTACACAAGCCAATCCTCAAGCCAATGCACACTGTTTTAAACACAGCTTTTAGACAGAGGCTGGGATGAGATGCAAAGCCATTAAACCCACTCACAGACATTTTTTTTTTTTTTACGGTTCACATATTAACAACCATTTAGTATCATTTTACAGAAAATAATAAACCGAAAACATCACTATACAATCCTTATATTGCCAAGACAAAAACCAACCCAAAGGCACAAAACCATTCTAAAAAGCCAAACAAAACAACACATTCCAAGGCATCATCTGTGCAACTACTACCAAACACACTCAATGCAAAAAAATATGGTTACTTCCCATTTCTACACGCGACTTTTCGTACTTTCCACAGGACATTTAACATTGCATCTAATTACTTCACGTGTCCCAGCAATTTCTCTAACGCCTCACGGATATGATACGTACTACATTGTATTTCTAATTTTCTTACTTCCTCTTTAGACACCTCTGCTTTTGGGAACTGTACTTTCAGCCATTCCGTTTTTGAAACATTTAACCCTAAGTCACCTGCCTCTTTATTTATATTATTTATCACCTCTTTTACATGCCACTCCCTCGCCTTCCTTTCTCTCTCGCTTTCATAACTTACTTTTGTTCTTCCACTAAGGTCTGCCTTTTCTCCTTTTCCCCCTTTACTTTCCCTAATCTCTCCCCCTTCACCCCCACTCTGTTGGCCTGCCTTTCCATCACTTTCATTCCCACTTACTCCACTTACACTTCTCTGTATTTTAGTTCCCTCCACGCTTATCTGGCTTTGTGAGGACGAGCTATTGCCCTCACTTCTCTCCTTCTCTCTCACCTCTCCCCTAGCCTCTTTTATTTTAACCCACTGTACATGCTCCTTTTTTAATTCTTCATACTGCTCTTTTGTCAGCTGTTTTCTTTGGTACATCAGTTTTTCTAATCTTTCTATTATCTGTTCCTCACTACTCCCCCCATGCTGCTTCCGAAAAATACCAACCCAAAATAGAACATCTCCCACTGCGTCTTCAAAATGTTCCATCTTCACTTTTAGGGTTACTTTCCCTGATACTTTTACAACTGTACCCTCTACACCTTCCTCTCTAGGCTCCCCTTTACTCTGGCTATCCTTATCTTCTTTTGTTTCTATCCCTTGCAGATTTTTACGCTTTTGAGCTTTTTTCCCTCCTATTTCCTTTTCCTTTTCCAAGACATCTTGGGGACCTTCCCTCCCCCTCTGTGCATCTTGAAACTCCATACTTTCCGCCCAGCTAGGTTCCACCACACTCAATGACCGTATTTCCCCCTCCCCCGCATCTTTCTGATGCACTGCTCCCGTCTCCTCCCCTCCCCCCACCTCCAGTTTCTGGGCCAAGGAGTCCAGGAAGAGATCTTCCTCTTTTTTCTCCACGATATCACTTATAGAACCCGCCAAACCCTCTATTGGGCCACTTGCTAGCATTTCTTCTCTTCTTAAATCCTCCTCATACATTGCTGTTATAGCCGGATCAAGCCCTCCCTCTTGGGAACTCTCCATCTCAAAAATTCCCTGACCCTCAACTGTCTCTTCCCCTTCTTCTAGCACACTGTCCCCTTTAGCTGCCTGGGCATATGTCCTTTTAGTGCACTGCCGTGCCAAGTGTCCTTCCTCTCCGCATAGATGGCATCTCTTAGGGACTCCACAGTTGGCTGCAGTATGTCCCTCTTCCCCGCAATTACGGCACACAGTTCCCGTTCTGGTGCAACCCTCCTTTGTATGTCCATAAGTGTGGCAATGCCTGCAATATAGAGGCTGTCCCGAGTAAAACAAAAATCCTCTGTCTCCTCTAATATTGAACATGGCCGGTAGGTGTGTCACTCCTCCCGCACATGATGGATCCCGTCTGAACCGTACCCAGAAACGTCTCTTCCCGTTGAACATGCCATACGGATTTTTTAGTTCTTCACCTCCTCTAATCATTTCACAATACCGTTTCAAAAAAGTCACAATCTCCTCTTTCCTTGCATACGGAGTGTACATGTGAAGTACAAGTGGTCTCTCCTCCAGCATAAAATTTGGGATTACCTTTACATGCAAATGAACATACAGTAATATTTACAGTTGCTTTATGCTTTACTGTGGAGGGTTTTTGTCACTTTTTTACCCACCATAACCTTAATAGTAGTGGTGATTACCTAGTCTAGTCTCAAACCTGCTTTGCCATTAAGACCAACCCCACACTGATGAGACCCATCAAGGTCGAAACAGCGGTGTAGCTGAGACTGTGCCCCCTTGGCCTTGAGTCATCGTTCCGGAAGGGACTTAAGACTCATGCTGCTATTAGGGGGGTACGCCATCTCAGGCAGCGGGAGGTGATCAAGAGCGGACAAGGAGAGAGAGAGAGAGAGAGAGATGGTGAAGGGCCGGCGCCTTGGCCTTGGGGGATCGTCCTGATGGACTAAACCCCCTCGCTGCTTTTGGGGTGCCGCACCAGATCCTTGACGGTTGGACAGACGGAGCATGACAGCTTGAGCACGGGGCGGTCAGGAGCGGACAAGCACGTGAGCAGGAGAGAGAGAGAGTGACGGGCCGACGCCTTTGCCTGGGGGGATCGCCATAATAGGCTTAACCCCCCTGCTGCTATTAGGGCGTCGCACCGAAGCTCAGGATGACGAGGACAAAGACGGCGGCGATGGAGAACCGAAAGCAGACCATCAGATTCCTGGTGGTTGAGGCGGAGAGAGCCCAGGTGAGACTCCAGTATATCGTGGAGGAGATCTTGATTGACCTGGTGGAGATTAAGATTGCACAAGTCTACTGTCTGCAGGACTTCCAGGAAGAGGGAATCTTTGATGTGACCTTCCGCAAGGAGGAGGACTGCTTGAGTGCATATGAGAGATGCAAGAAAAACGCGAGTGACCAGAGGATGAAGGGGATCAGTGTTATCCCAAGTTTTTTGTTGGAGGAAAGAAGCATAATTGTGCACATGTATGATCCTTTTGTGAAGAAGGAGGAGATAGCCTTGTTTTTGAGACATTATTGTGCAACTGTAAGAGATGGTGAAGAACTTTTGAATTGCTATGGGATATTTAATGGCAAGCGGGAATTTCACGTACGTCTAAGACCGGACCCAGCATGTGCAGGGGGAGTGATGCACCCCCCTGCTGTTTTCAAGGTGGGTGGGAAAAAAGGCTTTTTGGAATATTGGGGCCAACCCAAGAGATGTAAGAACTGTCAACAATATGGACATTTGGAAGAGAGATGTGGGGAGGTGGGAATGGTGTGTCACAACTGTGGTAAAGAGGGTCATGTGGCTGCAAAATGCAGAGTACAAAAGAAATGTGACTTTTGCTATGAGTCTGGACATTTGGCGAGAAAGTGTTTAAAGAAGAGTGAGATTTGGTGCACAAAAAGGACAAGTACGATGTCATCAATTGTGGGTAATCGTGCTAGACAAATGATGAGACAGAGTCCGGAAAAGACTAATGTACAGGTGCAGAATAGTGAGAAAGATCAGCTCAGAGGTTATGTCAGTGAGGATGGAAAGGGAAAAGAAGGAGAGGCGGGAAAAGTTTTGGAGTTTGTGAGTGAAATATTGTGTGAGTCTGAAGAGAAGGAAGTATATCAGCTTACAACAGAGGAGAGGTTATTTTGTGACTTTCTGTGTGATTATAAAGAGAATGAAGAATGTCAGCCAAGAGTAGAGGAGGAGGTAGAGATTGAGAGGGGAAGTAAGAAGGGTCTTTCTGTGGAAAGGGAAAAGTTAGTGGAGGAAGACTGTGAGGACGATTGGATAATTAGACATGTAGCAGAGGTAGAAGCAGCATCCTGTAAAGCAAAAGAAGAGGAGAGGAGGAGAGAAGAGTTTTGTTCAGGGGAAGAGGTGGAAAAAGTTTTGGAGTTTGTGGGGATTGTAAATGGGGAGGAAATAATGGAATGGGTGTATGTTAAAAAGCAGGAAAAGCAGAAAAAAACAGAAAAAGAAAGCAAAAATAAAGAAAGGAGGTTTAGAAAAGGAATAGAGGTATAACATTATGTAAAGAAATGAAGAGGAAAAAGAGAAAGAAAATGTAATGAGAATAGTACAGTATATACAGGGAGAATATGCGAATGTAGGTGGTGTTAGTTGAAGGTGTGGAAAAGTGGTTTTGTTGTTGTGTGTTTAGAAGGAAAAGCTGTGGAATGACAAGATAAATTCTGACCTTTTTTGTAAAGAAAGTAATGTATTTACAGTATGTGTTTTTGAAGAAATGTAATTATGTGATTTAGTATCTTTTGGAAAAGTTCTCATTTTCTGTTTGTAAATATATGTGATGTGAATAAAACATTTAAAAAGAAAAAAAAAAAAAAAAAGCTGAGCCTGTGTCCCCTTGGCCTTGAGTCATCGTCCCTTCGGGGACTAAAGACTCCTGCTGCTTTTGGGGGGGCACGCCATCTTGAGCTAAGAGGAGTGATCCTGAGTGAGCGGTTCTGAGCGAGCGGATGCGGAAGTGAGGGGCCGGCACCTTTGCCCTGGGACATCGCCTTTACTGGCTAAAGTCCCTTGCTGCTTTTGGGGTGCCGCACCTGAGCTTGGGAGAGCAGAGATGACATCGCAAGCTGGAATGCGCAATTCCATTCGGTTCCTGATCGAGGAGACCGAGAGAAGTCGAGTGAACCTGCTGTGGATAGTGGAGAAGGTGCTGAAGCAATTGATCGGTCTGGACACTGAGAGGATCTTCTGCCTTCAGGATTTCCCTGCACAGGGGATTTATGACCTGACCTGTCATCAAGTAGCGGATGTTTGGTGCACTTTTGAAAAGTGCAAGGAGAAGTCTGGTGACCCGATCTTAAATGGCATCAAGGTAATTCCAAGTTTTATGCTGGAGGAGAGACCACTTGTACTTCACATGTACACTCCGTATGCAAGGAAAGAGGAGATTGTGACTTTTTTGAAACGGTATTGTGAAATGTTCAGAGGAGGTGAAGAACTTAAAAACCCATATGGCATGTTCAACGGGAAGAGACGTTTCTGGGTACGGTTGAGACGGGATCCATCATGTGCGGAAGGAGTGACACACCCACCGGCCATGTTCAATATCAGAGGAGACAGAGGATTTTTGTTTTACTCGGGACAGCCTCTATATTGCAGGCATTGCCACACTTATGGACATACAAAGGAGGGTTGCAGGAAAACGGGAATTGTGTGCCGTAATTGCGGGGAAGAGGGACATACTGCAGCCAACTGTGGAGTCCCTAAGAGATGCCATCTATGCGGAGAGGAAGGACACTTGGCACGGCAGTGCACTAAAAGGACATATGCCCAGACAGCTAAAGGGGACAGTGTGCTAGAAGAAGAGGAAGAGACAGTTGAGGGTCTGGGAATTTGTGAGATGGAGAGTTCCCAAGAGGGAGGGCTTGATCCGGCTATAACAGCAATGTATGAGGAGGATTTAAGAAGAGAAGAAATGCTAGCAAGTGGCCCAATAGAGGGGGAGGTGGAAGTGGAAATAATGGACACGAGCGGACCCAAGAAAGGGGCACAAAAACAAAGTTTACAAAGTGACAATGATGTTTGTACAGTTGATGGGGAGGGGAAGAGTGAGCTACGGCAAGATAAGGTGACGAAGTCAAAGTTTTGTGCGCTGGATTTGTCCAGTATTGACGGGAGTGGGGAAGAGGAACAGACCGTAAGTAAAGGAAAAGAGGAAAATAAGAAGTTAGATAGGGAAGCGCAAGAAACTGAGGAGAAGGCAGGCCCTGGTGGTGCGAGTGGAAAAGGTAAAGAGGGAAAGAGTAAGTGTAAAGGGTTTGTTGTTAGTGGAAGCAAAAACGAGTCTTCGCAAGGGATAGAAACAAAGGATGATAAGGATTGCCAGAGTAAAGTGGAGCCTAGAGAGAATTGTGTAGAGGGTAAAGTTAAAAAAGTATCAGGGAAGGTAACCCTAAAAGAGAAAATGGAACAATTTGAGAACGCAGTGGGAGATGTTCTGTTTTGGGTGGGTATTTTCCGGAAGCAGCATGGGGGTAGTAGTGATGAACAGATAATAGAAAGATTGGAAAAAATGATGTACCAAAGAAAACATCTGACAAAAGAGCAATATGAAGAATTAAAAAAGGAGCATGTACAGTGGGTTAAAATAAAAGAGGCTAGGGGAGAGGTGAGGGAGAAAGAGAGTAGCGAGAGCAACAGCTCGTCCTCACAAAAAAGTCAGATAAGCGTGGAGGGAACTAAAATACAGAGAAGTGTAAGTGGAGTAAGTGGGAACGAAAGTGAAGAAAAGGCAGGCAAAAAAGGGATTGTACAGGCAAAAGAGGCAAATTCTGCGGGAGATAGTAAGGGGAGGAGCACCCAGGGAAAGGATGAAGTAGGGCTTACAAAGGAAGAGGTTTTGCACAATCAACTTGCGAGGGGATTTGGGCGGAGATATTGGGATGTGAAAGAGGCAAGGGACGGGTATGAAAAAAGTGTGCTGTCTGGATTCCAGTTAGAGGAAAGTAAGAGAGGTTTGGAACGTATGGAGAAAGAATTAAAATAGATGATCGCATCACTTGAGAATAGAGAAAGGGTTTTTGTTTTTAAATGGAAGAATCTTGAAGTATATGGTTCTTATCTTTGTATGATGTTTTGGTTATAGGGTTTTTTCGTAAAGTTATGGTTTTTTTTTCCCTTCTGAAAAGTTTATCTTTGTGTTTGTATATATCTGAAGGATGAAGGAAGAAAATGTAAATATATTATGTTTTGGTGTCTTTCTAATGTTGGGTGACTGTTGTCACTATGGTGTGTTTTTTTGGTTTCCAAAAAAGTCTGTAAACTTAAAAAAGTTGTTGAATAAAAAAGTTAAAAAAAACAAGGTTGAAACATGTCTGTGAGTGGGTTTAATGGCTTTGCATCTCATCCCAGCCTCTGTCTAAAAGCTGTGTTTAAAACAGTGTGCATTGGCTTGAGGATTGGCTTGTGTAATACGAGCTTGAGACAAAAGGTGGCACTGAGTGCTCATTTGCATGTCATTTCCCAGAATCCCTTGCTGCAGTGGAAGCGCTGTATGCTGGGTGACAATGGGGAAAGACAGGGTTGCAGACCTGTCTAAGACATGCAAATGAACATACAGTAATATTTACAGTTGCTTTATGCTTTACTGTGGAGGGTTTTTGTCACTTTTTTACCCACCATAACCTTAATAGTGTGTCTATCTATCTATCTATCTATCTACTATATATTTGTGAAAGTGTTCTGTGGCCGTGTCTGTATGTGTCTCCCTGTGTCCCCTGTGTCCCTAGCGGCAATCCCATTGGCTCCCTTGGCCCGCCCCCGCACACCTCTCATTGGCCGGACACACACATACACTCACACAGAGATACACGGAGACACACGGAGACACACACAGGCAGGACACGGAGACACACACAGGCAGGACACTGAGACACACACAAAGATACACACACACTGAGACACATACAGATACACACACACACACTGAGATACACACATACTGAGACACACACAGATACACACACACACACACTGAGATACACACACACTGAGACACACACAGATACACACACACACACACTGAGATACACAGACAGGACACAGATAGACAGACAGGACACAGATAGACAGACAGGACACATACACATATACAGACAGGACACACACACAAACACACACACACACACCACCCCCCCCCTCTGTCCGTCCCACCCCCATCACGTGTGCCGCCCGGCTCCAGACGGAGGGTAAGCGCGGCCCTCCTACCCCAGCCGCTTCCTTACCTCCCCGGCGCTACCTCCCCCTCAGGTAAGTAACTGCGCGTCCCGCCTCAGCTTATGGCGCCAGTAACTCTCCCATTTCAGGCGCGCAGCCTCGCGCCTCAGGCCCACACAGGGTGCTTCCTGCCGCCGGCTGCACGCCTCACTCAGCCGGACGGCACATCGGGGGACAAGTGGGCGCCGGCGGGGGGGAGCGCGAGTCACGGGGAACGGGGGGGGGGGGGGGGCGAGTCATGGGGAACGGGGGGGGGGCGAGTCATGGGGAACGGGGGGGGGGGGGGCGAGCCGCGAGTCACGGGGGAACTGAGGGGGGGGGGGGCGAGCCGCGAGTCACGGGGAACGGGTGGGGGGGCGAGCCGCGAGTCACGGGGAACGGGGGGGGGGCTTTGTGTTTTTCAATCAGATCGCCCAACAAATGTAACCCCCCTTCCTTGGGCTAATGTGAACTAATAGTAATAGCATGTTTATTAGGCCAAGGGGGTGATGTAGCGAGGCAAATTGTTGCAAGGTCTTTGCGCCCAACTTTGGTGCCGGGATTTGAAGGGTGACAACAGGAGGAGTTAGGGAAGAGTTCCCCCGTGGTATACACGGCTGTAGCAGACGTTTTTTGTGTGTGCATTATGAGGGACGTAATGACACCTGCCTTAACTGTCCAAGCAGTGTGTCGACCCCCCCCTTTCTCCCCCCCCCTCCCCTTTCTCCCCCCCTCCCCTTTCTCCCCCCCCTCCCCTTTCTCCCCCCCCTCCCCTTTCTCCCCCCCCCTCCCCTTTCTCCCCCCCCCTCCCCTTTCTCCCCCCCCCCTCCCCTTTCTCCCCCCCTCCCCTTTCTCCCCCCCTCCCCTTTCTCCCCCCCTCCCCTTTCTCCCCCCCCTCCCCTTTCTCCCCCCCCCTCCCCTTTCTCCCCCCCCCTCCCCTTTCTCCCCCCCCGCTCCCCTTTCTCCCCCCCCGCTCCCCTTTCTCCCCCCTCCCGCTCCCCTTTCTCCCCCCTCCCCTTTCTCCCCCCTCCCACTCCCCTTTCTCCCCCCTCCCCTTTCTCCCCCCTCCCGCTCCCCTTTCTCCCCCCTCCCGCTCCCCTTTCTCCCCCCTCCCCTTTCTCCCCCCTCCCGCTCCCCTTTCTCCCCCCTCCTGCTCCCCTTTCCCCCCCCACTCCCCTTTCCACCCCCCCTCCGCTCCCCTTCCCCCCCCCCTCCGCTCCCCTTTCCCCCCCCCTCTGCTCCCCTTTCCATCACCCCCTCCGCTCCCCTTTCCCCCCCCGCTCCCCTTTCCCCCCCCTCCTCCGCTCCCCTTTCCGCCCCCTCCGCTCCCCTTTCCCCCCCCCCTCAGCTCCCCTTTCCCCCCCCCCTCCGCTCCCCTTTCCCCCCCCCTCCGCTCCCCTTTCCCCCCCTTCCTCTGCTCCCCTTTCCCCCCCCTCAGCTCCCCTTAGCCCCCCCCTGAATATTGCTACTATACTCAGAGCTGAAATGCAAACAGGCTAACTGAAGGAATTAACCTTTCCACTGCCTGTTCTAACAGGACTGACAGAGGAAAGGCCCAGAATTAGCAATAGATGCCGAAGGCCTGGCTATATATATGTAGAAAAGCACTTTATGCCCCATGTTAGAGTGTAGCCTTTTCCCCATACAGTAAGGCCGAGTTCAGCGTGGCTGCTGCTGCGGCAGCGTGCGTCCACGCGCACCGCCCCCGCGTGCTCCTGCAGCCTGGCGATCTGTGTTCAGGCTGCAGGAGTCGGGTCGCGGCATTTGGGGGCTTGGCGGGGGGAATGTGTCACGGAGCTGGTTCGCTGAACCAGCTCACGTGATGCGACTGCAGCCCCAAATATCATTTCTGGTTACAGCGGCGTCAACGCTGCACTTTACCGCCGGTGGAGTTTTCAGTTTGAACACTCCCACCAAACAATCTGAAATTGCGACGGACGTGCGCACGCACGCGTCGCGTAGCAGCCACCCTGAACACGGCCTTAGAAAGGCAGCCAGTAATGTAATGTGTGTTTTAGCATTTCTTTGCATGCAGGCACAGTAATTCACTTAGCTGTGTTGTCTGCAGAGAAATGCTGGGTCGTGACAAAGGGCTGGGAGCAGCTAAGTGCCGGGACAAATGGTGAGCGGGGAAGGGCTGATTATCAGGTCCGGGGACGGACTTCCAGCGCGGTAGAGTCTATACACATAATATATAAAGCTTGGCCCCCTGCAGAAGCAATCCCTCCAGCCAATTAGGCAAGGGAAGCCCATGACCAGGGGGCAAGCCCCCTCCCCCCTCACCTCCCTGGGATCTCTGGGCCGCCGTCGCGGCCCCCCCTGGGGGGGGGGGGGGCAGGCCTAGGTCAGTACAAAAGAGGCAGCCGGGAGCTGAATCTTCCATTCTGCTCCCGGTCTGCTGCGAAGTTTAGTGTCCTCTCCTCTCCTCCAGGTGAGTTTGTAGTCTCCCTTTGGGCCCGATCGCAGCATCCCCCCCCTCCGCCTCCGCTATGGCTGTCCAGGGGATAGTTGCGAGGCGGCCGGGGAGTGCTGCCACGGGGGATCCCCCTACCGCGCGGCTCTCCCTCCCTCAGCCCCCGTGGCTGGCCTGCTCGGCGGGCGGGGAGGGGGGGGGCCTCCGGCGAAGGGGGGGATCCGCCTGCCGGACCAAGGGATAGCTAGTGGGGATCCCCCTTACCGCGTGGCTCTCCCTCCATCAGCCTTGGTAGCTGGCGGGCGGGGAGGGGGGGCCTCCGGGGAACGGGGGGATCCCCTTGCCGGTACCAGGGAATAGCCAGGGGGGATTCCCTTGCCACGTGGCTCGCCCTCCATCAGCCTCTGCGGCTGGGGAGGGGGGGGGCCAGAGGGAGGACGAGGAGAGGCACAACAACCCCCCACGTTTTTTTGCCACAACGGTTCCCCCAACAGAATGGCCGTGGGTATCCCCCAACCCCCCCCCCCCCGGGGTTGGAGCACGGGACACTCAGTGGGGTTACATGGCAGTGGTATAATGTGCTTTAATTGATTTCTTTCAACATTGGATAAAGTTATGATCAATGCTAGAATGGCCGTGGGTATCGCTGCATACCGCATTCGTAGTGATAGCGGGCTGTATGTGGGGAATAAAGTGTATACACCTCAGTGTGGTTATAATGCGTTGTATTCGGGGTATGGTTATAATGCGTTGTATTCGGGGTATGGTTATAATGCGTTGTATTCGGGGTATGGTTATAATGCGTTGTATTCGGGTTATAAGGCATACGAGCTGCATTTGAGGTACAATTGGCTGTAATTGGGTTACATGGCGTATATTGTATTTGGATTATAGGGGGTGTGTATATACCGCATCCGAAGTTACAATGGGCTTTAATGGGGTGACATGGTGTATATAGTGTGTATACTGCACTCGTAGTTACGTTCTGTACGATAGGGTGTGTATAGGTGCTGCATTCGCCGTTACAATGTACTGTAACTGGGTTACATGGCGTATATAGTGTATATACTGCATTCACGGTTACGTGCTGCATGTGGAGTATAAGGTGTATTTATGCTGCATTCAGTGTTGTAATGTGCTGTAATTGGGTTACATGGCGTGCATAGTGTATATACCGCAGTCAGGGTTAAGTGCGGTATGTGGATTATAAGGTGTACATTTGCTGCACGCAGGGTTATAAGGTGTCGTAATTGGGGTACATGGCGTATATAGAGTATATACTGCATTCACGGTTACGTGCTGCATGTGGAGTATAAGGTGTATTTATAGAGTGACCATTCGTCCCGGTTTTGCCGGCACAGTCCCGTTTTTTTCTGTGCTGTCCCGGTTGACAGTCCGTCCCGGAAATGTCCCGGGTTTTGCCCCTGGTGACTGGTACCGAGCGCGAGTCGGCGGCGGTGCGCGGAGGCGGCAGCATGAGGAGGATGCGGCGGTGCGCGGAGGCGGCAGCGTGAGGAGGATGCGGCGGTGCGCGGAGGCGGCAGCGTGAGGAGGATGCGGCGGTGCGCGGAGGCGGCAGCGTGAGGAGGATGCGGCGGTGCGCGGAGGCGGCAGCGTGAGGAGGATGCGGCGGTGCGCGGAGGCGGCAGCGTGTGGAGGATGCGGCGGCCGTATTTTTTTTTTTCCCCAATAGCAGGATGCCGGGGGCGGGGCTTTAGAGTAGAAGCAGGGGATTGGTTGGAGGTTAGGATATGCCGGGGGCGGGGCTTAGTATCAGGGACGGATGTAGTGTGTGTGTGTGTGTGTGTGTGTGTGTGTGTGTGTGTGTGTGTGTGTGTGTGTGTGTGTGTGTGTGTGTGTGTGTGTGTGTGTGTGTGTGTGTGTGTGTGTGTGTGTGTGTGTGTGTGTGTGTGTGTGTGTGTGTGTGTGTTTCACCAGAAGGAAGGCTCACAGCTGGCAACTGAAACTGCCGGCAGACTGGAAAAAAGCCTCACTACTTCTGGCTCCCTACAGTGGCACTACAGGTAAGCCCCATGTCGCCTGTGTGTGTGTGACTGCCCCCTTCCCAGTCTGTGTGTGTGTGTCTGCCCCCCTCCCAGTCTGTGTGTGTGTGTATGACTGCCCCCCTCCCAGTCTGTGCAAGTGTGACTGCCCCACCTCCCAGTGTGTGTGTGTGACTGCCCGCCTCCCAGTCTGTGTGGGTGACTGCCTCCCCTCCCAGTCTGTGTGTGTGTGTGTGACTGCCCCCCTCCCAGTGTGTGTGACTGCCCCCCTCCCAGTGTGTGTGACTGCCCCCCTCCCAGTGTGTGTATGACTGCCCCCCCTCCCAGTGTGTGTATGACTGCCCCCCCTCCCAGTGTGTGTGTGACTGCCCCCTCCCAGTGTGTGTGTGACTGCCCCCCCTCCCAGTGTGTGTGACTGCCCCCCTCCCAGTGTGTGTGACTGCCTCCCCTCCCAGTGTGTGTGTGACTGCCCCCCCACCCAGTGTGGGTGTGTGACTGCCCCCCACCCAGTGTGGGTGTGTGACTGCCCCCCTCCCAGTGTGTGTGTGACTGCCCCCGCACACAGTGTGTGTGTGTGTGTGTGTGTGTGTGTGTGTGACTGCCCCCTCCCAGTCTGTGTGTGTGTGACTGCCCCTCCCTCCCAGTGTGTGTGTGACTGCCCCCCTCCCAGTGTGTGTGTGTGTCTACCCCCCTCCCAGTCTGTGTGTGTGTCACTGCCCCCCCTCCCAGTCTATGTGTGTGTGACTGCCCCCCCTCCCAGTCTGTTTGTGTGTGTGACTGCCCTCCCCCTCCCAGTCTGTGTGTGTGTGACTGCCCCTCTCCCAGTCTGTGTGTGTGTGACTGCCCCCCCTCCCAGTGTATGTTTGACTGCCCCGCTCCCAGTCTGTGTGTATGTGTGACTGCCCCCTCCCAGTGTGTGTGTGTGACTGTCCCCCCTCCCAGTCTGTTTGTGTGTGTGACTGCCCTCCCCCTCCCAGTCTGTTTGTGTGTGTGACTGCCCTCCCCCTCCCAGTCTGTGTGTGTGTGACTGCCCCTCTCCCAGTCTGTGTGTGTGTGACTGCCCCCCTCCCAGTGTATGTTTGACTGCCCCCCTCCCAGTCTGTGTGTATGTGTGACTGCCCCCTCCCAGTCTGTGTGTGTGTCTGTCTGCCCCCTGCCACTGTGTGATGCCCCTCTCCCAGTGTGTGTAAGTGCCCCCTCCAAGTCTGTGTGTGTGTGTCTGCCCCCCTCCCATTCTCTGTGTGTGTGTGTCTGCCCCCCTCCCATTCTGTGTGTGTGTGTCTGCCCCCTTCCCATTCTGTGTGTGTGTGTGTCTGCCCCCCTCCCATTCTGTGTGTTTGTGTGTCTGCCCCCCTCCCATTCTGTGTGTGTGTGTCTGCCCCCCTCCCATTCTGTGTTTGTGTGTGACTGCCCCCCCAGTGTGTGTGTGACTGCCCCCTCCCAGTGTCTGTGTGTATCAGTGACAGAATGTATACAGACACCAACCCACTCACCCACTCACCCACGTGTCAGTCAGTCACCCACGTGTCAGTCAGTCACCCACCCATATGTCAGGCAGTCAGTCACCCACCCACCCACGTGCCAGGCAGTCTAACGTGTCAGTCAGTCACCCACCCACGTGTCAGTCAGTCACCCACCCACGTGTCAGGCAGTCAGTCACCCACCCACGTGTCAGGCAGTCAACCCAAGTGTCAGGCAGTCACCCACCCAAGTGTCAGGCAGTCTCCCACCCACCCCCCCAAGTTTCAGGCAGTCTCCCACCCACCCAAGTGTCAGGCAGTCTCCCTCCCACCCACCCAAGTGTCAGGCAGTCTCCCTCCCACCCACCCAAGTGTCAGGCAGTCTCCCTCCCACCCACCCAAGAGTCAGGCAGTCTCCCTCCCACCCACCCAAGTGTCAGGCAGTCAGTCACCCACCCAAGTGTCAGGCAGTCAGTCACCCACCCACGTGTCAGGCAGTCAACCCAAGTGTCAGGCAGTCACCCACCAAGTGTCAGGCAGTCTACCACCCACCCCCCCAAGTTTCAGGCAGTCTCCCACCCACCCAAGTGTCAGGCAGTCGCCCTCCCACCCACCCAAGTGTCAGGCAGTCTCCCTCCCACCCACCCAAGTGTCAGGCAGTCAGTCACCCACCCACGTGTCAGGCAGTCAGTCACCCACCCACGTGTCAGGCAGTCAACCCAAGTGTCAGGCAGTCACCCACCAAGTGTCATGCAGTCTACCACCCACCCCCCCAAGTTTAAGGCAGTCTCCCACCCACCCAAGTGTCAGGC
Organism: Ascaphus truei; assembly: GCF_040206685.1. NCBI lineage: Eukaryota > Metazoa > Chordata > Amphibia > Anura > Ascaphidae > Ascaphus > Ascaphus truei. The sequence goes on from NW_027456849.1 coordinate 17,797, forward strand.
AGTCTCCCACCCACCCACCCAAGTGTCAGGCAGTCTCCCACCCACCCACCCAAGTGTCAGGCAGTCTCCCACCCACCCACCCAAGTGTCAGGCAGTCTCCCACCCACCCACCCAAGTGTCAGGCAGTATCCCACCCACCCACCCAAGTGTCAGGCAGTCTAAGTGTCAGGCAGTCAAAGTGTCAGGCAGTCAACCCAAGTGTCAGACAGTCTCCCACCCACCCAAGTGTCAGGCAGACTCCCATAACCCACCCACCCAAGTGTCAGCAGTCTCCCATAAACGTGTCAGGCAGTCTCCCATAACCCAGCCACCCGTCAGGCAGTCTCCCATACCCTAGAGAAAGTGCAGCGCACCATGATCCAGAGAAGAGGCAGGTCTGGCAGAAATCTATCTTTATTAGAAAGTCATAAAAACAAGGGATGCAACCCCACCCCACTCTGCCACATAACCAGGATGCTGACGCCCACCTGATGACATCAGAGCTACCATATGGCGCCCCCTAGTGACGTCAGACGTCTAGGTCTAAATCCCTGGCAATACAGCATAGAGCTGCCTTGGAGGACTGCAGCCACAGCCACACCTCTCCCCAGACTGAACACTCCCCCATGTGTGGCTGTGGCTGCAGTCCTCCAAGACAGCTCTATGCTGTATTGCCAGGGATTTAGACCTAGACGTCTGACGTCACTAGGGCGCGCCATATGGTAGCTCTGACGTCATCAGGTGGGCGTCAGCATCCTGGTTATGTGGCAGAGCCGGGAGGGGTGAGTATCAGGGGGGTGGTATATATTGTGACTGTTTCTTGTGTTTGTAGCCTTCACCTTGACTGCCGAAACGTTGGACTTTATGGCATATTAAACCTCCTTTGAGTAAGACCGTGTGCCTGCTTCTTCTTCTTTGTCCGGCTACAGGAAGGGTCAGGAGACAGGGAGGACAGAGGCAGGAGAACCCCATCTGGCTCCGGCCTTGCCTGTCCCTACGAATACAAACATACAACCCCTCACTGAATAACATAGCCCTAACCCCATGTAATAATCCTGGGTGTAAACAAAATAATGGTTTTATGAATATTGTAATGGTTTAATAGGGACCTAGGAGGTGGCCAGTGGGGCTGTTATGTGTATTTGTGTTTATTGAGGGTAGCGGGGGTGGGTGAACGGGGTATTGGCCCCAAGGATGGGTGTTTAGGCCTACCGGGTGGGGGGGTAGTGGGAGGGGTTAACCCCTTCATTACCTTAGCGGTATTAACCGCTAAGTTAAAGAAGAGGTTAAGTCATCCCCCAACCCCCTGGCAAGGCCTAAACACCCAGCCAGGGCCAAATACCACCTTCTGCCACCCCCGCTACCCACAATAAGCCTGGCACGGGTGTATAACCCCTTCATTGCCTTGGCGGTAATGAAGTTGCCTGTAAATGCATTTTTTATGCATGGGATTCATGCCGGGGGTCTCTGGTGCTGATATTAATGGATATCAGCTCTGGGACACATGCATGTTATTTTCATCGCAGCTTCACCCCACCTTCTTGCCAACTTTTGTGGCGGGACAATTTGGAGAAGAAACAGCAATTTTAAAGTGGCGATCAGCCGCAATAAGCTGATCAGGGCTTATAGAATTGAGCGTGTTTGAAAAACTGGCGATCAGTGCCGAAAAGTGGCTTATCACCGCGCGTCTGCAGATTTTATTTATTTATTTATTTTCCGGCAAAACAAAAAACGGTTATTTTTGCTCTAATCGCCAGCTTCTCTGGGCTTACTGAATCGCTGTAGGCGATTACTGCATGAGGGCCTTAGGGAGGATTTGTTCCTGTAAAGTACACCTAGTTTGGCATAGGATTTGGATGTCAGGGTATCAATGTGCAACCCAAATGTTAAATGGGAGTTGAACTATATGCCCAGATATTTCAAACCAGTAACAGGGGCTAGGATGGTATTAGAGTTGGTTTTTATCTGAAGCTCTGTCATTGGTAGCTTTAGCAATTTAGCTCTGGTCCCAAATACCATTGTTACAGTCTTGTCAGTGTTTAAAATCAGTTTGTTTTGGGAAATCCAGTTTCAAGTCTCAAAAAATCAGATTGAAGTACGTGTTCAAGGTCAGAGAGGCGAGGGCTGCGTGCATATAGGATAAGATCTAAGGCCTCTCACAATAACCCGTTAGGAATATTAATTCCTCATCTATCCGACATAAGTATAAAATATACTCTAACCAAGACCACTAATACAGAGTTACCCACCTTATACGGGAGCAGATGCCAGACGAGTATAGTAAATGTATCTTATTTCTTTTGCCACTGGAGGGCAGCGTGGAGTTACACGGAGTGGCGCCCGTAAGGACGACGTGCCAGTTAGGCGGAAGGAGACGCGCACACACTTTTATGTGAAACGGATATATTTGGGGAGGGATTTAGGAGTCTGACTGAGAAAATTTATATTTTGTCACAATGGAAAAATGGAAAAATTAACCATTTAAATATGCACAGATTTTATCCCACTTTTGGAAATTAGGGATGTTGCCTAAAAGTCTGAGAATGCACAAAGTGCCACCCCTGGGCTTTAATGAAGCAGCATTTGTGGGATAAGGGGAACAGCATTCTGTATAAAGGTATTTTGGGCTCGATATAAATAATTGAAGCCAAAAACTAATATTAAGGGGCCTATGCAGAGAGCAGCGCGAACGGAAATTTCGGCGTTTTTTAGCGCTATATGGCTATAATAAGGTTGGAAATGGCGAGTTGAGTAAAAAGCGCCATTTTTTATTTTTTTTTAGTAGAACTCGCCGCACGGCTGGCGAGAACCAAAATCTCGCCAGTTTTGAAAAGGGCCGTATGCAGAAAGGCACGATCGCCATCTAGCGGCTGTTCGCGCCATTAAAATGGAGAGAAATTCTACAATTAGCTCCGCCAACAAAAGTTGGCAGGAAACTGGAGCTCACCGGCGAGAGTGAAAAGAAAAAAAAAAAACGCTCTTTTTTTCAAACATGTTTCACCAGCGCGCATCTCGCCGGTTGAAACTCTCCATAATCAAGCATGATTTTAAATGCAGTTTTCTGACCTTTCTGCATATGGAGATAAAATCACGCCATTACAGGTACAATTTATTACCAATTCCAATTATTTCCAGCGCTGCTCTCTGCATAGGCCCCTAAGTAAATTGAGAATGGAAAAATATTCAGCACAAACGTACAGAATGTGATGTTCTGAGAGATCTTACAGATGTTATCAAATCCCACAATGAATGTATAGAAAATGTCTGTATAGAACGAGTCAAACAAGAATATGCCAATAAAACGTTTAATTGGGAGATACAGGGGCCACAATTCAGGTCAGTTAGCTGGAAGAAGGGAAGCCGGTCAGCCGGTAGAGCCGGTCAGCCGGTAGAGCAGGTCAGCCGGTCAGCCAGAAGAGCAGGTCAGCCGGTCAGCCAGTAGAGCAGATCAGCCGGTAGAGCAGGTCAGCCGGTCAGCTCTGAGATCAGCATTACTTATATCCCCTAAACGTTGTCCTCTGCATATAATGCGCAGAACAGCCTGCACTGCATATACTATACATGAGATACTTAACCCTTTCTTTTCGCTCGACTCTAATCTGACTGATTTGCTAATTGGTTTGTAATTAGAGAGATATTTGTAGCAGAATCCCATGTATGTTCTTTTTACCTTTTTAGATACCGTTTTGTGTTATAAAAGATATGAGATCAGAGGGGCTCCCTGTTTGCACTCGTGTTTTGGCAGAAGTGTATATGTGACCCTATAAATCTCCCTCACACCCGGGCTTGGCAGCGTGACACTAGTGCAGCGTCCTGGGGAAGAATCACTGAGCTGTTAGCAATAGATACAACGGATAGAAAAGACACTACACATAGGTTGGATTAAAGAGAGTATTTTATTTAAATAATTAATCTCTTTGCTGGTAGGGGCCTGCAGCACATTGCAGAGCGATATAGTAACACGCAGAGCAATGCACTGCAGGCCCCTCCGGCAGCAAAGGAGTGAAGACCAATGCAGGGTGTATAAAGATCTCACTGATAATTCATGCACAAAGGGCAGTTTGTTGCTGTGATCCAGAGGAAGGCGAAACATAACCCCTGCTGTGCAATGGGGGAAAAAAATTCCTTCCTGACCCCATTAAATGGCGATCGGATGGTCCCTGGATCACTGCGCAGTGAGATCAGATGGAACAGCACAGATCAGCGTTGTTATACACAGGGGCACACTCAGTATATAGAGATGCGGGTGATGGGGCCCTTGTGCCCCTATGTATAACTCACCTGCTCCCCCATCCCCCTGCATATCTATCCCATTCACCCCTTTTCCTCCCGCATACCTCGCAGGGCCGCCCGGCCATTAGGCGGTCGCCTAGCGCGCAGAGGTCCTAGGGGCGCATTAATAATCATTATTATTTTTTCCTCTTATTATTTCTAATTTATTTATCTTTTTTTAAAAATTATTATTCTTTTTTTTATCCAGTATTTTGGCGCCCTTTTATTTTTATTTTGCGTCGCGCTGGGGTGCGGTCGCACCCCCTGCAGCCCCGATAGCTACGCCACTGTTTATTTTATTATTTTATTTATCTTATTATTTTTTATACAACTGGGGCACAAATTTTAAGTTTTGCCTCGGGCGCATGAAACCCGTGCTCCGGCCCTGCTCCTTGTTCTCTCTCACCCTCTCACGCCCAATATCCCAATCTCCCTCTAGTACCTGCCCCTCCCGCAGCCTTCCTGATCTTATCTGCCTCTCCTGCGGTCAAACCAACTTCTCAGGGCCCCTAGAATACCCCTGGATCTACGCCCTGGCTTCTCTGCTACCTGCTCCCGGGGTCTGCTGCTCCGCCTAAAAAAGGTGAAGCAGCAGATCTGTCCGCACCTCTCGTATTCTGCTACCTGCTCCCGGGGTCTTCTCCTCCGCCTAAAAAAGGTGAAGCAGCAGATCCGTCCACACCTCTCGTATTCTCCTAGGCCATCGTCCACCACGTCGCCAGACTTGACATCCGCTTCGTCGTCTGTCTCATCAGCCGCCTTGTAGCCCACCTCTTTGCACCACTTGACGCCCGCTTTATCGTATGCCTCGTCGTCCGCCTCGTAGCCCGCCTCGTCGTCTGGTGGCACAAAGGGCACCACCTTCGTGCGTGTCCTGATCTGCAGGAGACATGAAGTGTTTGTAACCAGGGACAGTGATACTCTGTATCGCAAGAGCTCCTGTGCCACTTATACCCCCTCCCCAATACCACGTTATACCGCCCTCCACAGGGCAAATACCCGTTATACCCACCTCCCCAGGCTCAGTACCCAGTTATACAACCCTCCCAAGGCCCAGTACCCAGTTATACAACCCTCCCAAGGCCCAGTACCCTGTTATACCCACCTCACCAGGCCCAGAACCCGTTATACCCACCTCACCAGGCCCAGTACCCATTATATACCCCTCCCCAGAAGGTCATGTTTCTATTTATCAAAAATACATTGAGTTACCTCTGGTTTTCAAGCATGTCCTGGGGGAGTTATCACAGAGACACAGAAACGTCGCTGAGTTTGGTGAGTAACTCCCTTAAACTCTCAGCAGTTGAATTCCCCATTAGGCGCTTAATGCGTTAAAAACAAGCGTTGCTATTTCTTTGCATGAAGTTGCAGGTAATTGGAAGAGTTACACAGTGACGGCTATTTCATCACTCACCTTCTTCCATCGAATCGGTCTTAGCGGTAGTGATCTCAGTATTATTTCCTCCTTCACATCGGATATCCATATCCATTCTTCGCCTCTGATCTGTATGCAAGACAATGCTTTAAGACAGGGTTGCGCAACCTTTTCCCCCTGCTCCCCCCTCCACCCTCCCCACCTTGTCTCCGACGTTCTGATGTAACGACGTCATGTGATATCACGTTGCTATGGTAATGCCACATCATGTGACGCCACGTTGCTGTCTCCAGAAGCCGCCGGAGACAAGGAAAGGGAACTTACAGAGGCCTTGCGCGCGATTTCCGGCATTTAATTTAAATGCTGTGGGGAAGAGCGAGGGGCCACTGTAAGCGCCGAGCCCCTCCTCCCCAAGAAAATGTCGCACGCCTCGATTTGCGCACCCCTGCTTTAAGAGATATTCTGGGACCCTCCAACTCCTCCATCGGACCCTTCCTCATATTGACTGACCTTGCAGTGCTCTGCACTGACTTGCACTGACCTGCTATGATGCCTCTCAAAATACCATGCTAACTCATTCTGAACATACATGTGTCCTTTCTACATGTTACTCAGCTTGTATGGGCCACAGACAGCTTTCCGGGGGTCCAGGACTAGTTGCCACCGGGGACACTCACCCATGGGTCGGCGACCTTGCGAGAACCCACCCCCCCAACCTGTTTTCTCTTGCATTGCCATAGACAACAACATTTCAGCCTGCTGGCCTTTCTCAGGTAAAGTGGCTAAACCCACTAAAGCCAGTAAAGAAAGGCCAGCAGCCGAAACATTGTAGTCTGTGGCACAATAAATTATCTTTTTTTATTCAAATCCGTGTGCCCTTTTCCATCAATCATATTGTATACATTGGACGAAATGCCGGTCTTCCCTGAGACTAAGGGGCACCGGTAAAAGTATGACTAATTGTTTTTTTTAGTGTGCAGCAAATCCCCATCATTTTTGCGTTCTCTTGCTCTGCCCCAATCTGACACAGCACCTTGCTCTCTCACCCCCCTCTTACACTCCCGCGTCACCCTTTCCTTCCCCAAAGGTTGTCCTTTAATCAGATCTTACCCAAATTGTCTCCATCTCCCTTGGAAATGTTCTGTCTTTAAACTGTGCGGCTCCTCTTGATCCGAACTTTCTTAGCTGACCCCTTTAGGTTTCGGCTCCGAGGGTCTAAAAAATAAGCGACTCCGAAAAGATGTGAAATATGCCCACGGGTCCTAATGGGGCACTGAGGGGGAGACTTAAATACTAGTAAATATAATCTACTGTGCTAACAAATATAATCTATTAACTAAGAAATATAACTTATTAAACTAAGAAATATAACTTATTAAACTAAGAAATATAATTTATTAAACTAAGAAATATAACTTATTAAACTAAGAAATATAACTTATTAAACTAAGAAATATAATTTATTAAACTAAGAAATATAACTTATTAAACTAAGAAATATAATTTATTAAACTAAGAAATATAACTTATTAAACTAACAAATATATCTTATTAAACTAAGAAATATAATTTATTAAACTAAGAAATATAACTTATTAAACTAAAAAATATAACTTATTAAACTTACAAATATAATCTATTTAACTAAATAAATATCTATTAAACTAAATAAATATCTATTCAACTAAATAAATATAATCTACTTCAAAACAATACAATAAAAAGCTGAAATGATACGTTAACCAAGCCACAGATGTGATGCCAATGAGCGTTGAACTCCTTGCAGATCCACCGTCAGCTGGTTGTGGCAGAAAGTGGTGACATGCAGTAGAACAGAGTGGTTGAGCTGTAACCACGGCAGTCAGGTCAGAAATCAACACAATATTTTTTGAAATTTAGAATGAGAATGTTCAGTATGTCACATTCTGGGCTCAGACACTGAGCCCTGTCACATGTTAGCAGCTTGTGATAATAGAAAGTATCCATATACTGGGATGTGATAAGAGACATTATAGTCATTTTATACTGGGTCCCATAACCTGCTTTATATGAAGTATCATTTTACACTAGTAGAGATGTTACATTTTGAAAAAATAGCGCTTCTGGCGACAATGTTCATTTTCTCTACAAATGATAAATGAAAAAGTTGGATAAAACGTTATATGTGTGTGTGCGCGCGCAATATATATATATATATATATATATATATATATATATATATATGAGTGAAAAGAGAAAAAAGTAACCCGTATGGGAGCACTCAGGTATGCAGATTAACATATAGTATTTTATTTATTTGACACAGTGCAAAAAAGGATAAGTAAACAGTACATGATTAAAAACACTTTAAAAAGGCTAGGACCCCTGTCACGGGTACTACCCATAGACACAAGTGGGCAAAACTAGGGAATGACTCAAATTGTCAACCCTTAACATGAAAATGGATAGTGACTCAAGAAACACTTGGATAGGTCAGAATAAATCACAACAGGTTAATGGGTTCACAGGCACCTATACAAAGCTAAAGATAATACGTACTACACACCAATGAAGTGACTAGTCAAAATATAAATGACAATCTTAAACCATCATGAATCTGCTTGAGCATACAATTATGTAACCAATACCAACAGCACAAATAAATCACTTGAAGGAAAAAGGTGGCATGATGGGATGAAGTCACTAGATGTGTAGAGCAATGAAGTGTGTGAATAGCATGTATGGAAAATTACCTGATGAACACCTATTAGATAACCTTGTGTGTGTTGTCAGTATCCATAATGAAAAAATAGAGTGTCACAGTCCAAAGATTAGTTGCACCAGTGCTGGGTAGCATAGTTACGTGAACATCTGTCAGGGGTCCTGCCTAGCACCCCCACTCCGACGCGCCCCCACTCCAAGTCTAAGTCTCTGGACGAAACGCGTCCATGCTATTCACACACTTCATTGCTCTACACATCTAGTGACTTCATCCCATCATGCCACCTTTTTCCTTCAAGTGATTTATTTGTGCTGTTGGTATTGGTTACATAATTGTATGCTCAAGCAGATTCATGATGGTTTAAGATTGTCATTTATATTTTGACTAGTCACTTCATTGGTGTGTAGTACGTATTATCTTTAGCTTTGTATAGGTGCCTGTGAACCCATTAAGCTGTTGTGATTTATTCTGACCTATCCAAGTGTTTCTTGAGTCACTATCCATTTTCATGTTAAGGGTTGACAATTTGAGTCATTCCCTAGTTTTGCCCACTTGTGTCTATGGGTAGTACCCGTGACAGGGGTCCTAGCCTTTTTTAAGTGTTTTTAATCATGTACTGTTTACTTATCCTTTTTTGCACTGTGTCAAATAAATAAAATACTATATGTTAATCTGCATACCTGAGTGCTCCCACACGGGTTACTTTTTTCTCTTTTCACTCATACTATTTACAACCCGTGAGCACCGCCAATTCTTACTGATGTAAAGTTATTTATTGGCTTATGGTGGCATTAATATTGCAAAAGTAGATGCAAGGTTTTTTTCCCCACCTTCCCCCCCTTTTTTCCCCCGTTATTTGAACATACATATATATATGACACGTCAGGTCACTCTGTAACCGAACCCGGATCTGTGACGCATATGTACTGAGGTGGGGTTGGATCCCCCACGGTTATTTCTTGTTTTATTAATAAATAATTTACTATATTTTAATCTCTGGTGCGCATTGTGTGCATTTTTCTTCTTGTCTGCACAGTGCTTCAGATGCTGCATCTGAAAAAATGCCGGTGGATCGGGATGTGAGGTAGGGAAGTGACGTCCGCGCCGGAACGTTATTGCCACGCCTCCAAATATTCATTGCCACGCCCCCAAATCGCGCCCGAAGCATACCCTGCAAAGCCATAAAAAAGCTCAGGCTTCAGCAAGTGTATTGCAGCGTGTGCGCCTTCCCTCCATCTGAAATACTATAGACGCAGCCTTATCGACGCTTACTAAATAGGCCCGTGTCTCTCTCTCTCTCTGTGTGTCTCTGTCTCTCTCTGTGTGTCTCTGTCTCTCTCTGTGTGTCTCTGTCTCTCTCTGTGTGTCTCTGTGTCTCTGTGTGTGTCTCTGTGTCTCTGTCTCTCTCTGTGTCTCTGTCTCTCTCTGTGTCTCTGTGTCTCTGTGTGTCTCTGTTTCTCTCTGTGTGTCTCTGTGTGTGTCTCTGTATCTCTGTCTCTCTCTGTGTCCCTGTGTGTGTCTCTGTGTCTCTCAAATCAAATCAGCTTTATTGGCATGTCAAAAGAACATTTCAGTATTGCCAAAGCATGAGTAATAGGGGGTGTGGGACAATGATTACACGAATACTAGGGGGTACGGTATAATGGTTATACAGTACATTACTTTTGTCTCTCTCTCTCTGGGCCTCATGCAGAGAGCATCGTTATTTCAAAATTCGCCATTTTTTGTACAATTTCGCGCAGAAACCGGCAGAAAATGGCGAGTTACGAAAAACGCGCCATTTTGTTTTTTCTATTGCTAAAACTCGCCTCGCGGCTGGCGAGAACCTCCGTCTCGCCATTTTTAAAACTCTCCGAATGCAGAGAGGTACGAACGGCATGTAGCGGCTGTTCGCGCCAGGGAAATGGCGCGATTTTCTCATTTTTGCCGCGCCAGGAAAAGTTGGCAATAAAATGGCGCTCGCCGCCTATACCAAAGGGGGGAAAAAAGCCGCGATTTTTTTTTAACACATTTCTGAAGCGCGCATCTTTCCCATTCAAACTCGCCACACGCATCCATGTTAAACATAGCAGAATTCGTACTTTTCTGCATATGGAGAATAAAACTCTCCAAAAAAGCTACTTTTTTTTTTTTTTTTTTTTTTTTATAACTTTCTTTTATTGTTTTTTTGCAGAGATAGTACAATCCAGAATCATATTGTTATCATTTAGTCTGCTTTATGACATACAACATCAAGACGAACATGGAAGGGGGAAGACGTGAGAGGGAAGGGTGAGGGGGTGGGGGGGGGGTGGGCAGGTAACGGCTCATGGAGGGGTGTAGTATCCTCCGAGTATTCCAATAAACCTGGCTCTTTCTGCGTGTTCTGATCTAACTCCTCGATCAACCCACCGAGTCCAGCGATCGGGGGAAGGTGTAGGTCTCTCGCATTCGTCCTATCTGTCAAACTATTTGTCAACTCTCTCGTGTGTCTGTTCCGTCACTGAAGGACAGCCCACCTGTTACTATCAAAGCCAAACGGTGGCATTGCTCATCCCTGGGATATCGGTCTGTGCCAGCCACAATGACCATACTTTTTGAAAATTTGAGCCAGTGTCGTTGACTAGACTTGTCAACTTTTCCATCTGGCAGGCGAACCAAATTCTGTTCCGAATTTTGTCTATCGATGGAATTGCATTCTGATTCCACAACGCTGCGGTCTCGCACCTCATCGCCGTAGCAAAGTGTGCTATTAGTTTGTTTCCTGATCGAGATACCTCGTCCGTGGGCCTACCTAACAAGAAAACCCACGGATCCAGTTGGATTTTGAGGCCCAAAAAGACCTTTTGAAGCCAATCTCTAATTTGTGTCCAGATGGGTATGATTCGTGGACAAGACCACAGCATGTCTACCAGGTCCCCCTGTTCCCCACACTGTCTAGGGCAGAGAGGGGAAGCTCCCGCGACGAATTTTGCCCTTCTAACTGGGGTGAGGTACCACCTCAATAATACTTTATATGAGTTCTCCTTCAGTGTCGTACAAATCGAGCTGCTGGCCGCAGCTTTGAAAATTGCTGTCCACTCTTCGTCTTCTAACGGTCCTGTCAGGTCTGTCTCCCATTGGGTCATAAAACTGGGTCTATGTGCGTCATCCTTATCTGTCCCAACCACCTCCCTGTACAGAGCAGAGATGAGTCCCCGTGTATCGGTTCCCCGATCACAGAGCTTTTCAAAATTAGTTAGTGGTGGTCTGTTTGGGTGTTTGGTATAAAATGCCCGAACCTGGAGGTATCTAATCAAATCTGTGTTGGGTAAGCCCTTTTCTGACTGTAAAATCTCGAATGTTTTGATTGTGTCTCTGCCCTCCAAGTCCTTAAGCCTTCTTAAGCCCCCCTTTTGCCAGCATGTGAAGTTCCTTTCAGTTAACCCCGGAGCAAAGTCCGGATTGCCATATAAAGGGGCCATTAATGAATCTTTAGAGGTCAATGAATGCCTATTTTTTGTCGATTCCCAGACCGAGAGAGAGTTCAACACAGAGGGCAGCGGGTTTTTTAGATCTTTTAGTCTAGCCCTGGGATACCAGATAAGATCCTTGAGCTCTAGCGGAGCACACACCTCCCTCTCCAAAGCTACCCATCGCCTCAGCTCTGGATCACCATGCCACTGCGTGATCTGACATAGTTGGGCCGCTTTATAGTAAGCCATCAAGGTCGGCACTGCCAGACCTCCAGTTTCCTTAGGCCTTTGCATGATTGACATTCGCACTTTTCTGCATATGGAGAATAAAACTCTCCAAAAAAGCTACTTTTTATGAAATTCGCCAATTTGAAAATTCTATGCTCTCTGCATGAGGCCCTCTGTGTCTGTCTCTCTCTCATTCTCTGTGTCTCTCTCATTCTCTGTGTCTCTCTCATTCTCTGTCTCTCTCTCTCTGTCTCTCTCTCTCATTCTCTGTCTCTCTCTCATTCTCTGTCTCTCTCTCATTCTCTGTCTCTCTCTCTCATCCCTGTATGATAGGTATGTTCCAACTCTATTTTTTGCTTTTCTTTTCCGTTTGAGAGGAGGGAGTCCCTCACCTCTTCAGCCACACACCAGGAACGCTGGATTGCTTTCAGACACTCGGAGAGGCGGATACAGTCGTGGATTGCAGGCACTGATTTATCTGGTAAATACCGCAAACATGCTTGAACAAGGGCCGTAGACATTTTATTTGATGGTTTAGATTACCATTGTCTGTGGTTGTTAGTTATTGGTATTAGAGTTTTTTGATGTTGTTACGAATCAAATACATTTTGAAGTAGTAATCCCCTCCGAACTGGCCATTCCTGGCCAATAATGCCCTGGCTGTAAAAGTTGAAGGGCCCAAGCAAAGCCCCCACCTCTATACACACTAACACTGCAGGGGCATCAAAGTGTCTCATTGTCATGGCAACGGGGGGTGTCACGTGATGTCATTTGTTTAATAAATTATTTTTTAAGGTGTCCCGGTTTTTCATTTTCGAAATCTGGTCACCTTATGTATTTATGCTGCATTCAGTGTTGTAATGTGCTGTAATTGGGTTACATGGCGTACATAGTGTATATACCGCATTCAGGGTAAGTGCTGTATGTGGATTATAAAGTGTATATATGCTGCATTCAGGGTTATAAGGTCGTTTATAGAGTATATACTGCATTCACGGTTACGTGCGGCATGTGGAGTATAAGGTGTATATATGCTGCATTCAGTGTTATAATGTGCTTTAAGTGGGTTACATGGCGGGTATAGTGGATATACTGCATTCAAGGTTACGCGCCGTATTGGATTATAACGGGTATATATGCTACAGTCAGTGTTATAATGTGCGGTATTTGGGTTACAGGGGTGTATACGGTACCGCAGGCGTGGTGGCGTGCCGTATTTTGATTATATGGCATACACTGCGATCACGGTTACGTGCTGGGTTCTGAATATAATGTTTATAGACCACATGCGCGGTTACATGACGGGTTTGGATTATATGGCGTATATGCTGCATGCTTGGCTTCGGGCCATTGCGTGGAGCATAGGGGTATGTATATACTGCCTTTGGGGGTCATGTGCTGTATTGGTCCAGCGTTACATGCTACATTCAGGACGACATGGGGTATACGGTGCGTTATGCTGCAGGCAGAGGTATAACGCGTGTAGGGGTTAATTTCACTTCCTGTTCAGCGCAGGCCATGGTAGGGCATGGGTAATCCCTCTTCCTGTTCAGCACTTGGCTCCCTCTATCGTATGGGTAATCCCATTTCCTGTTTAATATACGGCCCTGCGGTTGTATGGGTAACCCCACTTCCTGTTCAGCACATGGCCCTGCTATGGACGGGTAACCCCCCACTCTCTGTTCAGCACAGGGCCGCATGCCTCTGGTTTGGTGTGGGTAATCCCACTTCCTGTTCAGCGCATGGCCAGGGATGGTGCGGGTAATCCCACTCCCTGACTGGGCACGATCAGGAAAATATGCTGGTATAGCAAATATGCATGCGGGAAGGGGGTAAAGGGGCGGTTGCAAATAGCAGGCCTAACCCCCCTTCTTCGGTTAGCAGGAGGTCCCATGTATCGATGATAACATATCAATTCATGTTTCTTTCAGTCAGTTTCGGTACCACGTGCGAGTAGCAATTCAGTTTTCATCCGGATCGGATCCGCCTCCGTCGACCCTCGATACTTCCCATACTCACAGAAAAACTCAGTAGACGGAACACATAGTTAAATCACGCAAATTGAAATCACACTCCCGCGACACTTAGCGCATCAATCAGAATGTACTTCGTAGACAAAATCATACAACTGCAGGCTGACGCGCGAAGCAAGGAAGAAGGCTGGTTCCAGAGTCAGCTGTTGATGCTCATGCACCGGCAGAGTCACCAGCAGTAGTGACACCAGCGATAAGCGCAGCGCCAGTTCTAGCAACGCTAATCGCATCAGCAGCGGCGATAGCTACAGCTATAGCGACAGTCGTAGCGCCAGCATTGGGGGCGGCACCAGCGGTAGCGACACCTGTAGTTCCAGCAGCGGCAGTGGCCGCGGTTCCCCCGCAGGCGGTTAACAACACACCTCTAGGGGCCGGTGGGCTGGCCGGGCTAGTGGACTCACCATCCTCCACGCTCCCCCTCCCTCAGGCGGCACCCGCCTCAGAGGAGCTAGCCAAGGATAAGAGGATGCCCGATGCGGCATATAAGGTCTCTTATACATCCAGACCTAGCTCAGTGGGCTTGCACTTGCTGAAAGAGGTGAAGGACAAGATATGGGCCGGGGAGTACGTAGATATATTATCTCTGCTACCAGGCTACAGGGAGGCAGGCGTTGGCCGCGTCCTCAAAGACGGGGGAAGCGAAGAAGGTGGATGTGGAAAAGAGGCTTTTCCCACACACCTTTCGCAATTGGTCTAAGGCATTTGTTATCCTGGCTGGAGTAATTGGGGAGAAGGATCCCCAGGCGTGCGCCTCGCTCTTTACGTATCACGACATGATCGAGGAAGCACACCACGCTTACGGGGGAACGGGTTGGTGGACATATGACCAGTGCTTTAGGCAATCAATAAAGGCCCAAGAGGTGGTGATACCATGGAACGTCAAGGACGTCAACCTTTATTTGCAGTTTGTGTCTGGGGGCGGGGCAGATTCCTTTCGAGGGAGCGGCACCGGAGGTAGGGGGACATGGCGGAATAACGTACCAGGGACTAGCCAGTCGCTGCGCACCAACTCGGGCGTCTGTTGGCCGTTTAACCTGTCCAACTGCACGTACGACAACTGCCGTTTCCAACACATCTGCTCCTTTTGCGGCGGCCGCCACGCCCAGGCAAAGTGTTTTAAGAAGGGCGGTCGCAGGGGGAGGAGCGAAGGGCGGAAGTTTGGACGCGAGGGTAGCGACACCAATAATCGTCGCCAATTTGGCACCGTGGCTAGCAAGGTATCCCAATAGGGAAGCAGCCCAGCTACTCTTAGCTGGGTTTAAGGAGGGGTTTAGGATCCCGTTTGAATATCAAGCGGGATCTGAGTTTAGTTGGAACTTGAAATCGGTCAGGACACACGGTGACGTAGCTAGGGAAAAGGTCTGGAAGGAAGTCCAATTGGGAAGGATGGCTGGCCCCTTCGAGTCCCCTCCCTTGCCTAGTCTCAGGATTTCCCCATTGGGAGTGGTCCCCAAAAAAAGAGGCTGGGGAGTATAGGTTGATACAACACCTATCCTACCCCGAGGGGTCGTCGGTAAACGACGGCATTGACAGGGAGTTGTGTTCGGTGTCTTACGCGAACTTCGATCAAGCCGCAGCGCTGGTGGAAAGGATGGTAGAAGGGGCTCTAATGTCAAAAGCTGACATCAAATCGGCCTTCAGACACTTGCCAGTCCACCCCGAGTGCTTTCATTTGCTAGGCTGCATGCTCGAAGGTCAGTACTACATAGACTTATGCTTACCAATGGGAGGGGCGCTTTCTTGTTTTTATTTCGAGACATTTAACACCTTCCTAGAATGGGTGGCCCGGAAGAGGGTGCAAGCAGCGGGGGTCATGCACTACTTGGACGACTTCCTTTTTGTTGGCCCCAGGGGTTCGGACTTATGCGCTAGGTGGCTGTTTGAATTTTCAGCCCTGGCGCGTGAGTTCGGCGTTCCTTTGGCCGACGAGAAGACGGTGCGGCCAACAACCACTCTTACCTTTTTGGGCATAGAAATCGACTCTGAGGCGATGGAGTACAGGCTCCCTCCGGAGAAGCTGGTCGCCCTAAGCAGGCTTCTCCGCGAATTCATAGCTCTCAAGAAAACATCATTGAGGCACTTCCAGGCGCTGCTAGGCCACTTAGTATTTGCTGCGCGCGTAATGCCGGCTGGGAGGGTTTTCGCCAGGCGCCTCTCCGCAGCAACGGTCGGGGTGAGACGACCCAACCACTTCATCCGTATCACCGCCGAAATGCGAAAGGACTTGACGGTGTGGCTGCATTTTTTAAAGGATTATAACGGCAGAACCTTGTGGCGAGGTCCCCCATCCAACAACACAGAGTTGCAGTTGTTTACAGACGCCTCAGGGTCAGTCGGTTTTGGGGCCTACTTCGGTGGGGCATGGTGCGCGGAGCGGTGGCCTCCCCACTGGCGGGGGACGCCGCTCATTAAGAACTTGGCGTTCTTGGAACTATTTCCCTTGCTCGTCGCAGTGCTCCTGTGGGGTCACTTATTCGCGAATAAGCAAGTAATTTTTTGGACAGACAACATGGGTGTAGTGGAAGCCGTGAACAATTTCGGCTCACGCTCCCCGCCGGTGCTGTCCCTTCTGCGCTGTTTTGTACTGGCATGCTTGCAATTGAACATAGCGTTCAAGGCTCGACATGTCCCGGGGGTGGTGAATAACATTGCTGATGCCTTATCCCGGTTACAGATGGCGCTGTTTCGGAGACTGGCCCCCGGGGCGGACCTAATCGGCAGTCCATGCCCTGCAGACCTTTGGGTGCTGGCGACGACCAAGTGACCTCGTTGGTACGATCATCGCTGGCTCCGGGTACGTGGCGGGCCTATTCGGCAGCGTGGCGCGATTATCAAAGTCTGGCAGGGGAATTGGGTCTCGATGTATTGGGAGTCGGGACCTTGCTATCATTTGTCCTAAACTTAAGGGCAGGGGGTTTATCGGGAGGATCCATAGGGAAAAAGTGACAGGGGTCTCCTTCTTTTTGCAGCTAGAGGGCAAGGGGGACCCAACGAAGGCGTTTATCATCAAAAGGGTCCTAGCGGGGTTAACAAAGGGGACGGCGACAAATGACAGCAGACGGCCAGTGACACCAGCGATATTAGAAGATTTAATGCAGGCCACAGACAGAGTGTGCCTATCGGGGTTGGAGGCGAAACTTTTCCGGCTGACGTTTGCATTGGCTTTCTTCGCAGCACTGCGAGCTGGGGAGTTGGTGTGCGCGTCGCGCAAGGGCGAGGGAGGGATGCAGTTTGAGGACATAGTCTTAGGGGAAGGGTGGGTCAAACTACACGTGAAAAGGTCAAAAACAGACCAGCGGGGAAGGGGAGCGTGGATATCTTTGCTAGGGCTACCAGGGACCAAATTTTGCCCAGTGAGCACGCTCAGGGAATACTTGGCATGCAGGCCAGACGGTCAGGGCCCCCTGCTCCTTCACGCGGACGGGGTACCGTTATCTAGATTCCAGTATCTGTGGGTTTTCCGCATGTGTCTAAGACACCAGGGCCTCGACGAGGCACAATACGGGACACATTCGTTCCGGATTGGGGCGGCAACGGAAGCATCACGCGCGGGGCTGTCAGTAGCTGCGATACAAAAGATAGGGCAATGGAAGTCTAACAGATACCGGTCCTATATCACCCCACTCTGCCACATAACCAGGATGTTGACGCCCACCTGATGACATCAGAGCTACCATATGGCGCCCCCTAGTGACGTCAGACGTCTAGGTCTAAATCCCTGGCAATACAGCATAGAGCTGTCTTGGAGGACTGCAGCCACAGCCACACCTCTCCCCAGACTGAACACTCCCCCATGTGTGGCTGTGGCTGCAGTCCTCCAAGACAGCTCTATGCTGTATTGCCAGGGATTTAGACCTAGACGTCTGACGTCACTAGGGGGCGCCATATGGTAGCTCTGACGTCATCAGGTGGGCGTCAGCATCCTGGTTATGTGGCAGAGCCGGGAGGGGTGAGTATCAGGGGGGTTGGTATATATTGTGACTGTTTCTTGTGTTTGGTAGCCTTCACCTTGAGAAAGGCAGTATTTGACTGCCGAAACGTTGGACTTTATGGCATATTAAACCTCCTTTGAGTAAGACCGTGTGCCTGCTTCTTCTTCTTTGTCCGGCTACAGGAAGGGTCAGGAGACAGGGAGGACAGAGGCAGGAGAACCCCATCTGGCTCCGGCCTTGCCTGTCCTTACAAATACAAACATACAACCCCTCATTAAATAACATAGCCCTAACCCCATGTAATAATCCTGGGGGTAAACAAAATAATGGTTTTATGAATATTGTAATGGTTTATTAGGGACCTAGGAGGTGGCCAGTGGGGCTGTTATGTGTATTTGTGTTTATTGTGGGTAGCGGGGGTGGGTGAACGGGGTATTGGCCCCAAGGATGGGTGTTTAGGCCTACCGGGTGGGGGGGTAGTGGGAGGGGTTAACCCCTTCATTACCTTAGCGGTATTAACCACTAAGTTAAAGAAGAGGTTAAGTCATCCCCCAACCCCCTGGCAAGGCCTAAACACCCACCCAGGGCCAAATACCACCTTCTCCCACCCCCGCTACCCACAATAAGCCTGGCACGGGTATATAACCCCTTCATTGCCTTGGCGGTAATGAAGTTGCCTGTAAATGCATTTTTTTATGCATGGGATTCATGCCGGGGGTCTCTGGTGCTGATATTAATGGATATCAGCTCTGGGACACATGCATGTTATTTTCATCGCAGCTTCACCCCACCTTCTTGCCAACTTTTGTGGCGGGACAATTTGGAGAAGAAACAGCAATTTTAAAGTGGCGATCAGCCGCAATAAGCTGATCAGGGCTTATAGAATTGAGCGTGTTTGAAAAACTGGCGATCAGTGCCGAAAAGTGGCTTATCACCGCGCGTCTGCCGATTTTATTTATTTATTTATTTTCCGGCAAAAAAAAAAACGGTTATTTTTGCTCTAATCGCCAGCTTCTCTGGGCTTACTGAATCGCTGTAGGCGATTACTGCATGAGGGCCTTAGGGAGGATTTGTTCCTGTAAAGTACACCTAGTTTGGCATAGGATTTGGATGTCAGGGTATCAATGTGCAACCCAAATGTTAAATGGGAGTTGAACTATATGCCCAGATATTTCAAACCAGTAACAGGGGCTAGGATGGTATTAGAGCTGGTTTTTATCTGAAGCTCTGTCATTGGCAGCTTTAGCAATTTAGCTCTGGTCCCAAATACCATTGTTACAGTCTTGTCAGTGTTTAAAATCAGTTTGTTTTGGGAAATCCAGTTTCAAGTCTCAAAAAATCAGATTGAAGTATGTGTTCAAGGTCAGAGAGGCGAGGGCTGCGTGCATATAGGATAAGATCTAAGGCCACTCACAATATAAATTCCTCATCTATCCGACATAAGTATAAAATATACTCTACCTAGACCCCTAATACAGAGTTACCCACCTTATACGGGAGCAGCTGCCAGACGAGTATAGTAAATGTATCTTATTTCTTTTACCACTGGAGGGCAGCGTGGAGTTACATGGAGTGGCGCCCGTAAGGACGACATGCCAGTTAGGCGGAAGGAGAAGCGCACACACTTTTATGTGAAACGGATATATTTGGGGAGGGATTTAGGAGTCTGAGTGAGAAAATTGATATTTTGTCACAATGGAAAAATTGAAAAATTAACCATTTAAATATGCACAGATTTTATCCCACTTTTGGAAATTAGGGATGTTGCCTAAAAGTTTGAGAATGCACAAAGTGCCACCCCTGGGCTTTAATGAAGCAGCATTTGTGGGATAAGGGGAACAGCATTCTGTATAAAGGTATTTTGGGCTCGATATAAATAATTGAAGCCAAAAACTAATATTAAGGGGCCTATGCAGAGAGCAGCGCGAACGGAAATTTCGGCGTTTTTTAGCGCTATATGGCTATAATAAGGTTGGAAATGGCGAGTTGAGTAAAAAGCGCCATTTTTTTATTTTTTTTTAGTAGAACTCGCCGCACGGCTGGCGAGAACCAAAATCTCGCCAGTTTTGAAAAGGGCCGTATGCAGAAAGGTACGATCGCCATCTAGGGGCTGTTCGCGCCATTAAAATGGAGAGAAATTCTACAATTAGCTCCGCCAGCAAAAGTTGGCAGGAAACTGGAGCTCACCGGCGAGAGTGAAAAGAAAAAAAAAAAACGCGCTTTTTTTCAAACATGTTTCACCAGCGCGCATCTCGCCGGTTGAAACTCTCCATAATCAAGCATGATTTTAAATGCAGTTTTCTGACCTTTCTGCATATGGAGATAAAATCACGCCATTACAGGTACAATTTATTACCAATTCCAATTATTTCCAGCGCTGCTCTCTGCATAGGCCCCTAAGTAAATTGAGAATGGAAAAATATTCAGCACAAACGTACAGAATGTGATGTTCTGAGAGATCTTACAGATGTTATCAAATCCCACAATGAATGTATAGAAAATGTCTGTATAGAACGAGTCAAACAAGAATATGCCAATAAAACGTTTAATTGGGAGATACAGGGGCCACAATTCAGGTCAGTTAGCTGGAAGAAGGGAAGCCGGTCAGCCGGTAGAGCCGGTCAGCCTGTCAGCCAGTAGAGCAGGTCAGCCGGTCAGCCAGAAGAGCAGGTCAGCCGGTCAGCCAGTAGAGCAGATCAGCCGGTAGAGCAGGTCAGCCGGTCAGCTCTGAGATCAGCATTACTTATATCCCCTAAACGTTGTCCCCTGCATGTAATGCGCAGAACAGCCTACACTGCATATACTGTACATGAGATACTTAACCCTTTCTTTTCGCTCGACTCTAATCTGAATGATTTGCTAATTGGTTTGTAATTAGAGAGATATTTGTAGCAGAATCCCATGTATGTTCTTTTTACCTTTTTAGATACTGTTTTGTGTTATAAAAGATATGACAGATCAGAGGGGCTTCCTGTTTGCACTCGTGTTTTGGCAGAAGTGTATATGTGACCCTATAAATCTCCCTCACACCTGGCTTGGCAGTGTGACACTAGTGCAGCGACCTGGGGAAGAATCACTGAGCTGTTAGCAATAGATACAACGGATAGAAAAGACACTACACATAGGTTGGATTAAAGAGAGTATTTTATTGAAATAATTAATCTCTTTGCTGGTAGGGGCCTGCAGCACATTGCAGAGCGATATAGTAACACGCAGAGCAATGCACTGCAGGCCCCTCCGGCAGCAAAGGAGTGAAGACCAATGCAGGGTGTATAAAGATCTCACTGATAATTCATGCACAAAGGGCAGTTTGTTGCTGTGATCCAGAGGAAGGCGAAACATAACCCCTGCTGTGCAATGGGGGGAAAAAATTCCTTCCTGACCCCATTAAATGGCGATCGGATGGTCCCTGGATCACTGCGCAGTGAGATCAGATGGAACAGCACAGATCAGCGTTGTTATACACAGGGGCACACTCAGTATATAGAGATGCGGGTGATGGGGCCCTTGTGCCCCTGTGTATAACTCACCTGCTCCCCCATTCCCCTGCATATCTATCCCATTCACCCCTTTTCCTCCCGCATACCTCGCAGGGCCGGCCGGCCATTAGGCGGTCGCCTAGCGCGCAAAGGTCCTAGGGGCGCATTAATAATCATTATTATTTTTTCCTCTTATTATTTCTAATTTATTTATCTTTTTTTTACAATTATTATTCTTTTTTTTATCCAGTATTTTGGCGCCCTTTTATTTTTATTTTGCGTCGCGCTGGGGTGCGGTCGCACCCCCTGCAGCCCCGATAGCTACGCCACTGTTTATTTTATTATTTTATTTATCTTATTATTTTTTATACAACTGGGGCACAAATTTTAAGTTTCGCCTGGGGCGCATGAAACCCGTGCTCCGGCCCTGCTCCTTGTTCTCTCTCACCCTCTCACGCCCAATATCCCAATCTCCCTATAGTACCTGCCCCTCCCGCAGCCTTCCTGATCTTATCTGCCTCTCCTGCGGTCAAACCAACTTCTCATGGCCCCTAGAATACCCCTGGATCTACGCCCTGGCTCCTCTGCTACCTGCTCCCGGGGTCTGCTGCTCCGCCTAAAAAAGGTGAAACAGCAGATCTGTCCGCACCTCTCGTATTCTGCTACCTGCTCCCGGGGTCTTCTCCTCCGCCTAAAAAAGGTGAAGCAGCAGATCCGTCCACACCTCTCGTATTCTCCTAGGCCATCGTCCACCACGTCGCCAGACTTGACATCCGCTTCGTCGTCTGCCTCATCGGCCGCCTTGTAGCCCACCTCTTCGCACCACTTGACGCCCGCTTTATCGTATGCCTCGTCGTCCGCCTCGTAGCCCGCCTCGTCGTCTGGTGGCACAAAGGGCACCACCTTCGTGCGTGTCCTGATCTGCAGGAGACATGAAGTGTTTGTAACCAGGGACAGTGATACTCTGTATCGCAAGAGCTCCTGTGCCACTTATACCCCCTCCCCAATACCACGTTATACCGCCCTCCACAGGGCAAATACCCATTATACCCACCTCCCCAGGCTCAGTACCCAGTTATACAACCCTCCCAAGGCCCAGTACCCAGTTATACAACCCTCCCAAGGCCCAGTACCCTGCTATACGCCCCTCCCCAGGCCCAGTACCCGTTATACCCACCTCACAAGGCCCAGAACCCGTTATACCCACCTCACCAGGCCCAGTACCCATTATATACCCCTCCCCAGAAGGTCATGTTTCTATTTATCAAAAATACATTGAGTTACCTCTGGTTTTCAAGCATGTCCTGGGGGAGTTATCACAGAGACACAGAAACGTCGCTGAGTTTGGTGAGTAACTCCCTTAAACTCTCAGCAGTTGAATTCCCCATTAGGCGCTTAATGCGTTAAAAACAAGCGTTGCTATTTCTTTGCATGAAGTTGCAGGTAATTGGAAGAGTTACACAGTGACGGCTATTTCATCACTCACCTTCTTCCATCGAATCGGTCTTAGCGGTAGTGATCTCAGTATTATTTCCTCCTTCACATCGGATATCCATATCCATTCTTCGCCTCTGATCTGTATGCAAGACAATGCTTTAAGACAGGGTTGCGCAACCTTTTTCCCCTGCTCCCCCCTCCACCCTCCCCACCTTGTCTCCGACGTTCTGATATAACGACGTCATGTGATATCACGTTGCTATGGCAATGCCACATCATGTGACGCCACGTTGCTGTCTCCAGAAGCCGCCGGAGACAAGGAAAGGGAACTTACAGAGGCCTTGCGTGCGATTTCCGGCATTTAATTTAAATGCTGTGGGGAAGAGCGAGGGGCCACTGTAAGCGCCGAGCCCCTCCTCCCTCCTCCCCAAGAAAATGTCGCACCCCTCGATTTGCGCACCCCTGCTTTAAGAGATATTCTGGGATCCTCCATCGGACCCTTCCTCATATTGACTGACCTTGCAGTGCTCTGCACTGACTTGCACTGACCTGCTATGATGCCTCTCAAAATACCATGCTAACTCATTCTGAACATACATGTGTCCTTTCTACATGTTACTCAGCTTGTATGGGCCACAGACAGCTTTCCCGGGGTCCAGGACTAGTTGCCACCGGGGACACTCACCCATGGGTCGGCGACCTTGCGAGAACCCACCCCCCCAACCTGTTTTCTCTTGCATTGCCATAGACAACAACATTTCAGCCTGCTGGCCTTTCTCAGGTAAAGTGGCTAAACCCACTAAAGCCAGTAAAGAAAGGCCAGCAGCCGAAACATTGTAGTCTGTGGCACAATAAATTATCTTTTTTTATTCAAATCCGTGTGCCCTTTTCCATCAATCATATTGTATACATTGGACGAAATGCCGGTCTTCCCTGAGACTAAGGGGCACCGGTAAAAGTATCACTAATTGTTTTTTTTAGTGTGCAGCAAATCCCCATCATTTTTGCGTTCTCTTGCTCTGCCCCAATCTGACACACCACCTTGCTCTCTCACCCCCCTCTTACACTCCCGCGTCACCCTTTCCTTCCCCAAAGGTTGTCCTTTAATCAGATCTTACCCAAATTGTCTCCATCTCCCTTGGAAATGTTCTGTCTTTAAACTGTGCGGCTCCTCTTGATCCGGAGTTTCTTAGCTGACCCCTTTAGGTTTCGGCTCCGAGGGTCTAAAAAATAAGCGACTCCGAAAAGATGTGAAATATGCGCACGGGTGCTAATGGGGCACTGAGGGGGAGACTTAAATACTAGTAAATATAATCTACTGTGCTAACAAATATAATCTATTAACTAACAAATATAATTTATTAAACTAACAAATATATCTTATTAAACTAAGAAATATAATTTATTAAACTAAGAAATATAACTTATTAAACTAAAAAATATAACTTATTAAACTTACAAATATAATCTATTTAACTAAATAAATATCTATTAAACTAAATAAATATCTATTCAAATAAATAAATATAATCTACTTCAAAACAATACAATAAAAAGCTGGAGAAATGATACGTTAACCAAGCCACAGATGTGATGCCAATGAGCGTTGAACTCCTTGCAGATCCACCGTCAGCTGGTTGTGGCAGAAAATGGTGACATGCAGTAGAACAGAGTGGTTGAGCTGTAACCACGGCAGTCAGGTCAGAAATCAACACAATATTTTTTGAAATTTAGAATGAGAATGTTCAGTATGTCACATTCTGGGCTCAGACTCTGAGCCCTGTCACATGTTAGCAGCTTGTGATAATAGAAAGTATCCATATACTGGGATGTGATAAGAGACATTATAGTCATTTTATACTGGGTCCCATAACCTGCTTTATATGAAGTATCATTTTACACTAGTAGAGATGTTACATTTTGAAAAAATAGCGCTTCTGGCGACAATGTTCATTTTCTCTACAAATGATAAATGAAAAAGTTGGATAAAACGTTATATGTGTGTGTGCGCGCGCAATATATATATATATATATATATATATATATGAGTAAAAAGAGAAAAAAGTAACCCGTATGGGAGCACTCAGGTATGCAGATTAACATATAGTATTTTATTTATTTGACACAGTGCAAAAAAGGATAAGTAAACAGTACATGATTAAAAACACTTAAAAAAGGCTAGGACCCCTGTCACGGGTACAACCCATAGACACAAGTGGGCAAAACTAGGGAATGACTCAAATTGTCAACCCTTAACATGAAAATGGATAGTGACTCAAGAAACACTTGGATAGGTCAGAATAAATCACAACGGGTTAATGGGTTCACAGGCACCTATACAAAGCTAAAGATAATACGTACTACACACCAATGAAGTGACTAGTCAAAATATAAATGACAATCTTAAACCATCATGAATCTGCTTGAGCATACAATTATGTAACCAATACCAACAGCACAAATAAATCACTTGAAGGAAAAAGGTGGCATGATGGGATGAAGTCACTAGATGTGTAGAGCAATGAAGTGTGTGAATAGCATGTATGGAAATTTGCCTGATGAACACCTATTAGATAACCTTGTGTGTGTTGTCAGTATCCATAATGAAAAAATAGAGTGTCACAGTCCAGAGATTAGTTGCACCAGTGCTGGGTAGCATAGTTACGTGAACATCTGTCAGGGGTCCTGCCTAGCACCCCCACTCCGACGCACCCCCACTCCAAGTCTAAGTCTCTGGACGAAACGCGTCGGAGTGGGGGTGCTAGGCAGGACCCCTGACAGATGTTCACGTAACTATGCTACCCAGCACTGGTGCAACTAATCTCTGGACTGTGACACTCTATTTTTTCATTATGGATACTGACAACACACACAAGGTTATCTAATAGGTGTTCATCAGGCAAATTTCCATACATGCTATTCACACACTTCATTGCTCTACACATCTAGTGACTTCATCCCATCATGCCACCTTTTTCCTTCAAGTGATTAATTTGTGCTGTTGGTATTGGTTACATAATTGTATGCTCAAGCAGATTCATGATGGTTTAAGATTGTCATTTATATTTTGACTAGTCACTTCATTGGTGTGTAGTACGTATTATCTTTAGCTTTGTATAGGTGCCTGTGAACCCATTAACCTGTTGTGATTTATTCTGACCGATCCAAGTGTTTCTTGAGTCACTATCCATTTTCATGTTAAGGGTTGACAATTTGAGTCATTCCCTAGTTTTGCCCACTTGTGTCTATGGGTAGTACCCGTGACAGGGGTCCTAGCCTTTTTTAAGTGTTTTTAATCATGTACTGTTTACTTATCCTTTTTTGCACTGTGTCAAATAAATAAAATACTATATGTTAATCTGCATACCTGAGTGCTCCCATACGGGTTACTTTTTTCTCTTTTCACTCATACTATTTACAACCCGTGAGCACCGCCAATTCTTACTGATGTAAAGTTATTTATTGGCTTATGGTGGCATTAATATTGCAAAAGTAGATGCGAGGTTTTTTTCCCCACCTTCCCCCCTTTTTTCCCCCCGTTATTTGAACATATATATATATATATATATATATATATATATATATATATATATATATATATATATATATATATATATATATATACATGTAGAGGTATCAGTACTGTGTTAGCCGAGCTTCAATAATCAAAAAATAAATAGATGATACCGTTCTGTGGCTAACGAAATGCTTTTATTTGTGCGAGCTTTCGAGATACACTGATCTCTTCTTCCGGAGATGTTACAATGAATGAAGCAAGGATAACTTAAAAACAGTGTCTCTTGGAATGTTATCTGTGCTTCTCCTTCCCCCGGTGTGGATGTGTTTTATGGCTAGAGGTGTCAAAGGGTAACTGAAAGCAAGTGAAGAAAGAGTGTGTATGTGTATCAGTGTGAATAAAAATGAATGGAGAGCCCACAGTATAAACAGTGCTCTACACAAAGTGTGTGTGGAGTGAGAGGGATATAAATGGTGTGGGTGGGTGTGGAAATGTGAGAGTTTGTAGCACAACTAAAAGTGTGTGTGGATACTATGTGGTCCCTATTGGTGTATATGGATGGAAAAATAAGGAGTATTAGTATGTGTGAGAGACAGCTGTGTGTGCATACATATAGCACAGTATGTACAGACATGGCCTTTAGCGCTCATGGGAAGAGAGTTCGCTAGTGTCAGTAATGACTCATAAAATTTCGATCTCTGTTTAGGCCACTGCTAAGTGTCCCGAACAGTTGCATAAATTTGTATTCATGCAACCGTCTCTCTTTCAGGGTTTTAAGATTACCTTTGAGTATGGCAACCCTCAGATCGTTCATCTTATGGCCAGAGTCAGAGAAATGTTCGCCAACAGGACTGTCTCTTGTTCCGCGTGTGATGCTGTGGCGATGCAGGTTCATTCTCTTGTTTAGCCCCTGTCCTGTCTCACCTATGTAGTAGCAGCCCCCTGGGCATTTCATGCACATGATGAGGTACACGACATTGCTGGAGGAACAGGTGAACCCTCCTCTGATTTTGTATTCCCGATTCTTGTGTGGTATTTGTATTGTGTCCGCTGTGTAGAGCATTGCGCAGGTTTTGCATCTTGGGTCCTGGCATGGTTTTGTCCCGCATTCAGTTGTACTGCTGAATACTTTACTCCTCACCATAATATTCTTGAGATTATGGGGTTGTCTGTATGATAATAAGGGTGCTTCAGGGAAGACCTGTTGCAGTCTTGTATCTTCCTGGAGGATGGGTTGTAGTTTCCTGGCGATCTTGCGTAGGTCTCCTAGGTGTGGGTTATATGTGACCACCAAAGGAACCCTGTCGCTTGTCTCCTTCTGTTTGTATTCAAGGAGATCACTTCTTGGTATTCTGGTGGCCATATATATATATATATATATACTGTAAATATTCCTGTATATTCATTTGCATGTCTTAGACAGGTCTGCAACCCTGTATTTCACCATTATCTTTAACCTTAATAGTCGTATATATATATATATATATATATATATATATATATATACATATATATATATATATACATATATATATATATTTATATATATATATATATACATACACATATAGTATGTATATATATATATCATACTATATGTATATATATAGTCTGTTTTATACACACATACACGTGTGTGTGTGTGTATATGTGTGTGTGTGTATATATATATATATATTGTGACAAACGGCTTACTCCGGGGCTCCGTCGTTTGTCCGGGACTGTTTAGAACACGGTCTTTTAGGGTAGGTTAAATGATGAGGCGTCACGTACTGTTCCTTTAAACAGGCTATGCCTGGTTTATTCAGTCCCAGGCACTGAGACTGCCACAGTGCATACAACAGAAAACAGATCAAAACAAAAGCTGCTCACCTGAGCGATAACTTAACTTAGATATCCCTGACTCAGGGTTGGAAGTGGCTTTTCCACTTCCAACATCAAAACACGGTACTTTTGCAGTCTTACACAAATGAACAGAAAGATTGAACCTGTTTGGGGAAGAGGCTTCTCCCCTCTGTAGTTCAGCAGCCTTCCAGCCTCCTGGCTCTTGTGGGGAGCCCAGAGCAAACAGGAAATCAGTCTTTCATACCTGATTCCTAATTAGCATGACAGGTGACAGAAATCAGGCAGCAGACAAACTCTGGTCTGGATCTCTCATCCCTCAGTTCCAGCGCTTGCCAAACTGTGGGATGGAGTGTATGTATTATAAGGCTGCACTCCCAGGCCAAACAGGATAGAAACTGTCTAGTATCCTGGGAGCCCTATATACGGAATTTATTACCATCCCCTGGTTTCTGTCACATATCCTCCCCCCCAGCTCAGACCTCGAGGGATGAGCGACCATGGATATTAGGGAGTGCATCCTTGACAACCCGTCAGCATTGCCATGTTTGTGCCCTGACCAGTGTTCCACAGAAAATTTAAAGGGTTGTAGGCTTAGGAACCACCTGGTCACTCTAGCATTCTTTTCCCTGTTTTGACACATCCAGGTAAGGGGTGCATGATCTGTGACCAACCGGAATTTTCTCCCCAACAGGTAGTATTTGAGCGTCTCTACAGCCCACTTTATTGCGAGACACTCTTTCTCTACTATGGAGTAATTTTTCTCCTGGGGATTTAGTTTCCTACTTAAATAAAGGATGGGGTGCTCCTCACCTTGAGACTCCTGGGAGAGTACCGCCCCCAGCCCTACCTCAGATGCGTCGGTTTGGACTACGAACTCTTTGGAGAAGTCAGGTGTGACCAACACTGGTTGGGCACAGAGAGCTTCTTTCAGGCTTCTAAAGGCCTGTTCGGTTTCGGGGGACCACTTTACCATTAGCGGTCCTCTTGCTTTTGTGAGGTCAGTTAGTGGGGTTGCCTTAGTTGCAAAATTGGGAATAAACCTTCTATAGTACCCAATTAACCCCAAAAAGGTCCTTACTTGTTTTTTTGTAACTGGCCTTGGCCAATTTTGTATCACCTCCACTTTGAGTGTTTGGGGTTTGAGTAAACCTCTGCCAATAGAATATCCCAGATACTTGGCCTCCTCCAGACCAATAGTGCATTTAGCGGGGTTAGCAGTTAGTCCAGCAGACCGGACTGCGTCAAGCACAGCTTGGACCTTTGGAAGGTGGGATTGCCAATCTTCACTATGGATTACCACATCATCCAGGTAGGCGGCAGCATACCGAGCATGTGGTTTTAAAATTTTATCCATCATTCTTTGGAATGTGGCGGGAGCTCCATGTAAGCCAAAAGGCAACACCTTATACTGAAAGAGGCCGTCTGGGGTTGAGAAGGCTGTCTTTTCTTTTGCCCTTTCTGTGAGGGGAACCTGCCAGTACCCTTTTGTTAGGTCTAGGGTTGTGAGATATCGGGCTTTGCCCAGTCTCTCTACAAGTTCATCTACCCTGGGCATAGGATAAGTATCAAATTTTGACACCGCGTTTAGTTTCCGGTAGTCATTACAAAACCTTGTTGTACCATCTGGCTTTGGGACTAAGACTATAGGGCTGTTCCACCCACTTTGGGATTCCTCAATTACACCTAGTTTTAGCATTTTTTTAACCTCTAAACTTATAGCCTTTCTTTTGGCCTCTGGGATTCGGTACGGTTTAAGGTTAACTCGGACCCCCGGTTCAGAGACTAGGTCATGTTCAATTACGCTAGTTCTACCTGGCCGTATAGAGAAGATTTCTTTGTTTCTTTTCACTAAATTCTGAACCTCTCATTTCTGATGAACAGACAGGGTTTCAGCTATGCTAACCTCTGGGTCAGTTTCTTGATTCTCTGACGGATCTGGGGGTACTAGGGTTAACAAGACTTCTCTATCTTTCCAGGGCTTGAGTAGGTTTATATGGTAAATTTGCTCAGGTTTCCTCCTACCTGGCTGTCTTACCTTATAATTTACTTCTCCCACTCTTTCCAAGACCTCATATGGCCCATGCCATTTAGCAAGGAATTTACTCTCCACGGTGGGAACCAGAACTAGTACCCTATCACCTGGAGAAAAAATTCTGACCCTAGCACCCTTATTATATGTATTCCTCTGTGCTTCTTGAGCTTTCTCCATGTGTTCCCTCACTATGGGTAGGACTGCAGCAATGCGGTCCTGCATCTGGGCAACATGCTCTATTACACTTCTGTAAGGGGTAACCTCGTGTTCCCAAGTCTCTTTGGCTATATCCAGTAAGCCCCTTGGGTGTCGGCCATACAATAGTTCAAACGGGGAGAAGCCTGTGGATGATTGGGGAACTTCCCTAATGGCAAATAACAGGTACGGTAACAAACAATCCCAGTTTTTCCCATCTTTATCAACCGCCCGCCGTAACATGCTCTTTAAGGTTTTATTGAACCTTTCCACTAAACCATCTGTTTGTGGATGATAGACTGAGGTTCTGAGATGCTTGATTTTTAGGAGTTTACATAGCTCTTTCGTTACTTGGGACATAAATGGTGTTCCCTGGTCAGATAGAATCTCTTTAGGAATCCCGACCCGGGAAAACAGAACTACTAACTCTTTTGCTATGTTTTTAGCTGAAGTGCTACGTAGGGGAACTGCCTCCGGATATCGGGTGGCATAATCTAATATTACCAATATATGCTGATGTCCCCTAGCAGACTTTATTAGGGGTCCTACTAGATCCATAGCAATCCGGTCAAATGGTACCTCTATTATGGGAAGGGGTACCAATGGGCTGCGGTACGCCTTGAACGGGGCGGTGATCTGACATTCTGGGCATGAGGAACAATAATTCGTAATTTCTGCCAGAACCCCAGGCCAATAGAAGCTTCGGAGAACCTTTTCTTTTGTCTTTTCCACCCCTAGGTGTCCCCCCAATGGATGACTATGTGCGAGGTGTAATACTACGTTACGGAATGTCCGTGATACCAACAATTGTTTAGTTGTAACTGATTTCCTTT
Organism: Ascaphus truei; assembly: GCF_040206685.1. Lineage (NCBI taxonomy): Eukaryota > Metazoa > Chordata > Amphibia > Anura > Ascaphidae > Ascaphus > Ascaphus truei. The sequence goes on from NW_027456849.1 coordinate 49,089, forward strand.
TATCAACCCGATATACTAGGTCGTTCTCTACCTCGAAGTAGGGGTAAGCAAGTGACCTATCTGGTTGGCCAGGAGTACTATTCTGGTCCCGTATATTTCCCCTTGCTACCGCTAATGTGGGGTCCTCCCACTGGGCCTTCTTAAAACTCCCAGGACTGACCTCTAGGTCAGCGAGGGTCTTATCCGGTTCTGGGGTGGTAAGTGTCTGCTCAACATCTTGATTTGGGGTATTCCCTACCAAAGTAGTGATGGGGAAGGGAATTTTACAGCACTCCTCCTTTTCCCCCTTCTTATTTGGGCCCTCGTCAACCTCCATTTCTGAAAAAGGGAAAGGATTTGTTTCTTCTAATACTTCGTTATGGTCCGCTATTGAACTCTGGGCGCTATTCTGAGCGGGGGACCACATTTTTAGAAAATGGGGAAAGTCAGTCCCTATTAACACATCATGTGCCAGTTTGGGTACAATACCCACCTTGAAATCTAAAGAACCAAACTCTGTTTCAAAAAAAACATCAACAGTGGAATATTCATGATTATCCCCATGTATACAACAAATTGCCACTCTTTGTGAACTGTTTCCCTGTTTCTTCTTAATGGGCAAGAGGTATTCGGACACTAGTGTGACCATGCTCCCAGAGTCAAGAAGTGCCCGAACCCTCTTACCATTAACCTTTACAAATGCCCACAGATGGTTATTCAAGGGGTCCTCTGGGCTAGGGCCCATACATTGGGACAACAGCGAATAAGGTTCCACGCTGTTGCATTGCATGGGCTCATCATTTAGTGGGCAGATTTTTGCTGTGTGGCCCCTCTCATGACAATTTACACATTTAGGTACATAGTCTGTGTCCCACTTAGAGCCTTTTCCCGGCTCCCCATGTTGGCTATTGCCCTTAGTGTGCGAACCACTGTTGCTGGTGCTGCGTGAAGGTGGTCGCCGCTCTTCAGCGCCCCTTAACCCCGGTACCCTTTTACCGTCTCTGGAAGAGTCCTGGAACCTCGGGTAGTGGGGTTGCTCCACGACTGTGGGTTGCGGGTGCTCTTCTGCTGCATTGTACCTTTCTACGAGGGCCACAAGCTCATCCGCATTGTGGGGGTCACTCCGACTGACCCAACGGCGTAAGGCAGAGGGAAGTTTCCTCAAGAACTGGTCCATGACCAACCGTTCCACGATGTGGCTGGCTGAGTTGATCTCGGGTTGTAGCCACTTCCGGGCGAGGTGGATGAGGTCATACATCTGGCTTCGGGTGGCTTTATCCATCGTGAAGGACCATGCGTGAAACCTTTGGGCGCGAACAGCCGTGGTTACGCCGAGGCGGGCGAGGATCTCGAACTTCAATTTTGCATAGACGTTAGCTTCGGCTGGCTCTAGATCAAAGTAAGCCTTCTGGGGTTCGCCGCTTAGGAAGGGTGCGATTAGACCAGCCCACTCAGCTTCTGGCCATCCCTCTCTCTGTGCCGTGCGTTCAAACGTGAGAAGATAGGCTTCCACATCATCCGAGGGTCCCATCTTCTGAAGGTAGTGGCTTGCCCTGGTCATTTTCGGAACTGGGGCTGCCGCTGCCAGTGGAAGGTTACTGATAGTCCCCCTCAGGATCTCGAGTTCCTGCTGTAAGCCCTGAGCGAACCGCTGTTGCTCCTCTCTCAGCAAGCGGTTTGTCTCTTGTTGGTTTGCATTCGCGTTTTGCAGGGCTTCATTCGTCTGTTGCTGGTTTGCATTCGCCTGTTGCTGGTTGGCATTCGCCTGTTGCTGGTTGGCATTAATCTCTTGCTGGGCTATTAGCAGCTGTTGCTGGGCTGCATTCGTCTGCTGCTGGTTTGCATTAGTTTCTTGCTGGGCTATTAACAGCTGTTGCTGGGTTTCATTCACGTCTTTCTGGGCAGCGACATTGCGTACCAGCGCACCCACCACGTCTTCCATCTTCTTTGCAGAGGATGAAAAAACTTTTTTTTTTTTTTTTTTTTTTTTTTCAAAGTTCTTCAACCCGCAGACCCCCTAGTGCTCTGCCCGCATTCTCCACCATATGTGACAAACGGCTTACTCCGGGGCTCCGTCGTTTGTCCGGGACTGTTTAGAACACGGTCTTTTAGGGTAGGTTAAATGATGAGGCGTCACGTACTGTTCCTTTAAACAGGCTATGCCTGGTTTATTCAGTCCCAGGCACTGAGACTGCCACAGTGCATACAACAGAAAACAGATCAAAACAAAATCTGCTCACCTGAGCGATAACTTAACTTAGATATCCCTGACTCAGGGTTGGAAGTGGCTTTTCCACTTCCAACATCAAAACACGGTACTTTTGCAGTCTTACACAAATGAACAGAAAGATTGAACCTGTTTGGGGAAGAGGCTTCTCCCCTCTGTAGTTCAGCAGCCTTCCAGCCTCCTGGCTCTTGTGGGGAGCCCAGAGCAAACAGGAAATCAGTCTTTCATACCTGATTCCTAATTAGCATGACAGGTGACAGAAATCAGGCAGCAGACAAACTCTGGTCTGGATCTCTCATCCCTCAGTTCCAGCGCTTGCCAAACTGTGGGATGGAGTGTATGTATTATAAGGCTGCACTCCCAGGCCAAACAGGATAGAAACTGTCTAGTATCCTGGGAGCCCTATATACGGAATTTATTACCATCCCCTGGTTTCTGTCACAATATATATATATATATATATATATATATATATATATATATATATATATATATATATATATGGTATAACCCAGAGGTGCGCAAAGTGGGGGGGGGGGGGGAGAATTTTCGGGGGGGGGGGGGGTTGGCGCGGGCGGTTGCAGAGGCCCCGCGCACTTCCTCGAGGCATTAAAATTAAATGCCGGGGGATCACGTGAGGCCTCTGCAATGCTATTACTTACCTTGACTCTGCCGGCGTCACTCGTGTCCATGGCAACGCGGTGTTAAATTACGCCGCGGGGTCATGTGACGTCACCCTCGTCAAATGCCGCTGCAGGTCACGTAACGCCGCATCAAGGTAAGGGGGGCGCGAGCACCAACAGAGGGAAGGCAGGGGGGGCGAGCTGCAAAAGTTTGTGCTCCCCTGGTATAACCAATAAATAATATAGCTGATATAGCAATCTGGTTGTCGCTAGAGAGAGATTATAATGGCAGTGAGAAATAGGGGCCAGAATTAATAACAGTGCAATTACTAAAAAGTAGCTGTAATAAAATAATAATAAACACTATGCCTAAACACAATAAAAGTCCAGAAAACTAGCTCTAATAGCTATGTTATAACTCAATCATAAAAGGATCCAATTCGGGCGTCCTCTGGAGCCCTGGCAGCTCTCTTCGGGGAAACAACCACCTCCTCGATAGATATCTAAACAAAACAAAAAGAAGAGAAAGCGCCCGCTCCATGTGTAAATTTGGTTTAACAATTTCATTTCCTGGACAAGATAAAAATAACAAACTCACAAACGCCCGTTTGGTAAAAGCATTGTGTGAGACAGGCTCGGGCTCCGTGGTAATCCGGTGGTCAATCCGCAGCTCCAGACTTTGGACGATGACCGGGAAACTCGATAGGCTGCGCCCCTCGCAGTGTGGTCCTCCGGCAATCTGTAGTATGCAGTTGTGATTCCACTCTGTAATTCCGGTGTCTCGTCTTGGTTGCGTACCAACTTCCCTTCCGGCGTCAAGACGGATAGTGTGGCAATAACGAGAACAAAGTACCTACGCGTTTCTTCAGCACACGGCCGATTTCATCAGGGGATAATGCTACAACTCACTCGTAATGGTTTTATAGTCCTACAGTCCAATTGGTAATGGCATAATAGATCACATGTGTTACTGATTTTAGATAATACAGTAATAGATTCTTGTATGACACACACACACATATATATATATATATATACACACATACGTATGTGTATATATATATATATATATATATATATATATATATATACACACACATACATATATATATATACACACACACACATACATACATACATATAAAACGGTCTTCTTCGGAGAGAAGATATATATATGTATATATAAATATATATATATACATATATATATATGTGTGTGTATATGTGTATATATATATTTACACACACATATACACACACATAATGTTATAGGTTAGCGGTGCGTGAACTGGGGGGCGGGAGATTTGTCTGGGGGTGCGCGGTCGGGTGCATAGGTCCCGCGCTCCTCCCCAAGGCATTTAAATGAAATGCCGGGGATCACGTGAGGCCTCTGCAACAGTAACACTGACCGGGATTCAGACACGTCTCCATGGCAACGTGGCATCAAATTACACCGCGGTCATGTGACGTCACTCGACCCCGGAGTGTGCTGGCAGGTAGGAGAGGGGGCGCAAGACCGGGGGAGGCCAGGCAGGGGGACGCAGCTTCAGAAGTTTGCGCTCCCCTGTTATAGATTACCATGCCAACAAATTGTAATAGTGCTACAGGGATCAATAAATATTACATTTAATACTTAATTATTGTGATGTTTCTAATCTACTGTGTGTTACAAATAACATTAATATCTTACAACTGAATACATTGCAATAATGTGATACCTATTTATTTGTGATTTAAAGTGTGTTACATAGTGATAAATTATCTAATAAATAAATCTTAAACTAATCCCACACAGTGACTACTTAATTCTGTGAATAAATGTGTTTTTAATGTCATTACTATGAAGGAGATGAAGATATAGTGTATATATAAATTCCTACCTGCAAACGCCGTCTTAGCCTGTCAGAATACGCGCAGAGTGACCTGTCGTGACACGTCAGGTCACTCTGTAACCGAACCCGGATCTGTGACGCATATGTACTGAGGTGGGGTTGGATCCCCCACGGTTATTTCTTGTTTTATTAATAAATAATTTACTATATTTTAATCTCTGGTGCGCATTGTGTGCATTTTTCTTCTTGCCTGCACAGTGCTTCAGATGCTGCATCTGAAAAAATGCCGGTGGATCGGGATGTGAGGTAGGGAAGTGACGTCCGCGCCGGAACGTTATTGCCACGCCTCCAAATATTCATTGCCACACCCCCAAATCGCGCCGAAGCATACCCTGCAAAGCCATAAAAAAGCTCAGACTTCAGCAAGTGTATTGCAGCGTGTGCGCCTTCCCTCCGTCTGAAATACTATAGACGCAGCCTTATCGACGCTTACTAAATAGGCCCGTGTCTCTCTCTCTCTCTGTGTCTCTCTGTGTCTCTGTCTCTCTCTCTGTGTGTCTCTGTCTCTCTCTGTGTGTCTCTGTCTCTCTCTGTCTGTCTCTCTGTCTCTCTCTGTGTGTCTCTCTGTGTCTCTCTCTCTCTCTCTGTGTCTCTGTCTCTCTCTGTGTGTCTCTGTCTCTCTCTGTGTGTCTCTGTCTCTCTCTGTGTGTCTCTGTGTCTCTGTGTGTGTCTCTGTGTCTCTGTCTCTCTCTGTGTCTCTGTGTCTCTGTGTGTCTCTGTTTCTCTCTGTGTGTCTCTGTATCTCTGTCTCTCTCTGTGTCTCTGTGTCTCTGTGTCTCTGTGTCTCTCAAATCAAATCAGCTTGATTGGCATGTCAAAAAAACATTTCAGTATTGCCAAAGCGTGAGTAATAGGGGGTGTGGGACAATGATTACACGAATACTAGGGGGTACGGTATAATGGTTATACAGTACATTACTTTTGTCTCTCTCTCTCTGGGCCTCATGCAGAGAGCATCGTTATTTCAAAATTCGCCATTTTTTGTACAATTTCGCGCAGAAACCGGCAGAAAATGGCGAGTTACGAAAAACGCGCCATTTTGTTTTTTCTATTGCTAAAACTCGCCTCGCGGCTGGCGAGAACCTCCGTCTCGCCATTTTTAAAACTCTCCGAATGCAGAGAGGTACGAACGGCATGTAGCGGCTGTTCGCGCCAGGGAAATGGCGCGATTTTCTCATTTTTGCCGCGCCAGGAAAAGTTGGCAATAAAATGGCGCTCGCCGCCTATAGCAAAGGGGGGAAAAAAGCCGCGATTTTTTTTTTACACATTTCTGAAGCGCGCATCTTTCCCATTCAAACTCGCCACACGCATCCATGTTAAACATAGCAGAATTCGCACTTTTCTGCATATGGAGAATAAAACTCTCCAAAAAAGCTACTTTTTATGAAATTCGCCAATTTGAAAATTCTATGCTCTCTGCATGAGGCCCTCTGTGTCTGTCTCTCTCTCATTCTCTGTGTCTCTCTCATTCTCTGTGTCTCTCTCATTCTCTGTGTCTCTCTCATTGTCTGTCTCTCTCTCATTCTCTCTCTCTCTCTCATTCTCTGTCTCTCTCTCATTCTCTGTCTCTCTCTCTCATCCCTGTATGATAGGTATGTTCCAACTCTATTTTTTGCTCTTCTTTTCCGTTTGAGAGGAGGGAGTCCCTCACCTCTTCAGCCACACACCAGGAACGCTGGATTGCTTTCAGACGCTCGGAGAGGCGGATACAGTCGTGGATTGCAGGCACTGATTTATCTGGTAAGTACCGCAAACATGCTTGAACAAGGGCCGTAGACATTTTATTTGATGGTTTAGATTACCATTGTCTGTGGTTGTTAGTTATTGGTATTAGAGTTTTTTGATGTTGTTACGAATCAAGTACATTTTGAAGTAGTAATCCCCTCCGAACTGGGCATTCCTGGCCAATAATGCCCTGGCTGTAAGAGTTGAAGGGCCCAAGCAAAGCCCCCACCTCTATACACACTAACACTGCAGGGGCATCAAAGTGTCTCATTGTCATGGCAACGGGGGGTGTCACGTGATGTAATTTGTTTAATAAATTATTTTTTAAGGTGTCCCGGTTTTTCATTTTCGAAATCTGGTCACCCTATGTATTTATGCTGCATTCAGTGTTGTAATGTGCTGTAATTGGGTTACATGGCGTACATAGTGTATATACCGCATTCAGGGTAAGTGCTGTATGTGGATTATAAAGTGTATATATGCTTCATTCAGGGTTATAAAGTCGTTTATAGAGTATATACTGCATTCACGGTTACGTGCGGCATGTGGAGTATAAGGTGTATATATGCTGCATTCAGTGTTATAATGTGCTTTAAGTGGGTTACATGGCGGGTATAGTGGATATACTGCATTCAAGGTTACGCGCCGTATTGGATTATAACGGGTATATATGCTACAGTCAGGGTTATAATGTGCGGTATTTGGGTTACAGGGGTGTATACGGTACCGCAGTGGTGGTGGCGTGCTGTATTTGGATTATATGGTATACACTGCGATCATGGTTACGTGCTGGGTTCTGAATATAATGTTTATAGACCACATGCGCGGTTACATGACGGGTTTGGATTATATGGTGTATATACTTATCCCCCCTCATCCACTGATGAAGTGACCACATTGCGTCACGAAACGCGTATGGAGAGGGAGGAGCTAGAACTGACACGGTCTTCAGAAGCAGGAGCATAGCGATCAGGAGAGACGCCAGAGTGTGACATCAGAGTGTGACATCACGAGGCGTAGCGCGGGCTGACGGCAGTTACCCAGAGAGGTGAGCAGAGCACATTCTGCAGTGCTGGCCACCTCAAGCTGAGATAGAGGAAGCTATAGCAAATAGAGGGGGCGAATCTCGCAGAGTAACTACTGAGAGTTAGACGCCACTTCAGGGTTTGCAAACAACAATAGCGCCATCCTCCCAGAAGCCTGCCTACCTGATTGTATCAAGCTGCGGACGGCACGTTGTCAGCTGTTTTTACACAGCCTGGTTTATGTGAGTAAGCCCTTGGCTGTTTTTTATTTTTATTGTAATAAATTTTTATCAATCGGCACCATCATCTTCCATGTTATTTCCTTTCTGGGAACACATGGGAACTATGACCAAGTGGTAATGCTGTGAACAGACAGAAAACCTGGAGGATAGACATACAACACGTGGCATTCGTGATATCTGGAAGAGAAGAGGTTAAAAGCACAGATTGTCTCAAAGGAACAATAACACAGCAAGTCTGTAAGTTCATTACTTTAATCTGTTGTGGAGTTATTTATGGATTCTTGTGGCTGCGCAATGGTCTTTTCCTTTTTGTCCATTACATACTAGGAGGAGTTCGGAACCAGCAGCCAGCAATTGGATCACCATCGCTCCATCAGCTGGAATATTGAAAAGAACTTTCCATATCTATATGGACTAATCATTGGACTGGGGTATTGTTGTAGCCTGAAGCGCCGGGTCATTACATTTTTTGTACAAAAGATAGGGCGATGGAAGTCTAACAGATACCGGTCCTATATCAGGCCCGCATTATCTGGTATTTAGCGTGCTTGGATAAACCCCCTCATCCTCTTTATGCCTTCACAGACGCCGCACCCACTTGGATAATCGGAGACTCGCTTATACACTGGGCAGAGAAGCGGGCCGTCAAACGCCCATGCAGGGCTAACCTCGGGTTGCGAACGGAGGAGGCAAATGTGGTATGGGGGGGAGGTAGGGGGCTGCGGTGGGCTCAGTTGCTCTTGCGGCTAATGGTGATGGGCAGGGATAGGAGGGCGCCGCAGATCTTGCTCCTCCACGTCGGGGGCAACGACCTGGCCGCTCGACGCTACTTCGAGCTGGTTAATTCAATAAAACACGACCTAGCCCTCATGCTCGCCCGTTGGCCAGAAGTACAGATCGTTTGGTCGGACATATTGTGCAGGAGAGTGTGGAGGGGCGCAAGGGCACCGGGCGCCATCGACTGAGCGCGGGTCAAACTGAACAAGATGGTGGGGAAGTTTGTGACGCAGTGTGGGGGATGGCAGATCACCCATCCCGAGTTCGACAACAAGTCAACTGGCCTGTTCCCGGCCGACGGCACACACTTATCCGAGATAGGGGCGGACTTGTTCAATAACGAATTGCAGGAGGGGCTGGAGAGGGTCCTTGCGGGGTTGGCGGCACGGTCTAATTTAAGGAGGTTTAAATAGAGCCGTGAGTGGCGGCAGTTCGGGGGTAAGTGCTTGTCCTTGCCAGATGGGCTCGGGGCGGGCGTCGCCCGGGGGTAGGAGCGATTGGGCGGGGTCAAGCTAACGTGACACCCGGGAACCCACTCGCGACAACGGCCGGCTCTTTAGGGGTCGGCCGGGTACGGGGGTGGCAGGCCAAGGCCTGGCTGACCCTCTGACCCCACTCTGGCTTGGACTAGCGCTTACTCCAGTATTATGATTGTTAATAAACAAAGCCGCAGCCTTTTATACCTCCAAACTGAGTCTGTCATTACTTGTCTGTTATATGTGGGTACCGTTTCCAAGTGGGAGGGGGTCCCTCGCAGCCTCCCTGGTCAAGCAATCCCTCCAGCCAATTAGGCGAGGGAAGCCCATGACCAGGGGGCAAGCCCCCCTCCCCCCTCACCTCGCTGGGATCTCTGGGCCGCCGTCGCGGCCCCCCCTGGGGGGGGGAGGGGACAGGCCTAGGGCAGTACAAAAGAGACAGCCGGGAGCTGAATCTTCCATTCTGCTCCCGGTCTGCTGCGAAGTATCCAACCCACCCACCCCATTAGCAAGACAGTCGGGGGCAGACGCTTGCCCCCGGCCACTCCGTGGAGTATTTACAATTCCCTTGGTGATAAGCTGTCTGCACTACCTGTAAGCTGTAACATGTACCATCATATTTTACAGGGCAGTGTCCGAAGATCTCCCGAGAAACAAAGGACTGAAGTTCCTTCAGGAGGCTCCAGTTGGTCATTTTACCACTGTCGCGGCGGCAGTTCGGGGGTAAGTGCTTGTCCTTGCCAGATGGGCTCGGGGCGGGCGTCGCCCGGGGGTAGGAGCGATTGGGCGGGGTCAAGCTAACGTGACACCCGGGAACCCACTCGCGACAACGGCCGGCTCTTTAGGGGTCGGCCGGGTACGGGGGCAGAAGGCCAAGGCCTGGCTGACCCTCTGACCCCACTCTGGCTTGGACTAGCGCTTACTCCAGTATTATGATTGTTAATAAACAAAGCCGCGGCCTTTTATACCTCCAAACTGAGTCTGTCATTACTCGTCTGTTATATGTGGGTACCGGTTCCAAGTGGGAGGGGGAGGGGGTCCCTCGCAGCCTCCCTGGTCATGCAGGAGACAGAAAGGTAGATAGAGACACAGACAGAGAGCTACCAGAGAAGGTGTTACATGGGTGAGTGCTGAGTTATTACTGTGACTCTCTGATGCTAACATGACATTAGGTTCTGGGCTCTGCGTCCCACACATGATGAACACCATGACTGTATAAAACTGAGGGGTACATATATATGTATATATATATAGCAACTGTAAATATTACTGTATGTTCATTTGCATGTCTTAGACAGGTCTGCAACCCTGTCTTTCCCCATTATCACCCAGCATACAGCGCTTCCACTGCAGCAAGGGATTCTGGGAAATGACATGCAAATGAGCACTCAGTGCCACCTTTTGTCTCAAGCTCGTATTACACAAGCCAATCCTCAAGCCAATGCATGCTGTTTTAAACACAGCTTTTAGACAGAGGCTGGGATGAGATGCAAAGCCATTAAACCCACTCACAGACATTTTTTTTTTTTTTTTTACGGTTCACATATTAACAACCATTTAGTATCATTTTACAGAAAATAATAAACCGAAAACATCACTATACAATCCTTATATTGCCAAGACAAAAACCAACCCAAAGGCACAAAACCATTCTAAAAAGCCAAACAAAACAACACATTCCAAGGCATCATCTGTGCATCTACTACCAAACACACTCAATACAAAAAAATATGGTTACTTCCCATTTCTACAAGCGACTTTTCGTACTTTCCACAGGACATTTAACATTGCATCTAATTACTTCACGTGTCCCAGCAATTTCTCTAACGCCTCACGGATATGATACGTACTACATTGTATTCCTAATTTTCTTACTTCCTCTTTAGACACCTCTGCTTTTGGGAACTGTACTTTCAGCCATTCCGTTTTTGAAACATTTAACCCTAAGTCACCTGCCTCTTTATTTATATTATTTATCACCTCTTTTACATGCCACTCCCTCGCCTTCCTTTCTCTCTCGCTTTCATAACTTACTTTTGTTCTTCCACTAAGGCCTGCCTTTTCTCCTTTTTCCCCTTTACTTTCCCTAATCTCTTCCCCTTCACCCCCACTCTGTTTGCCTGCCTTTCCATCACTTTCATTCCCTCTTACTGCACTTACACTTCTCTGTATTTTAGTTCCCTCCACGCTTATCTGGCTTTGTGAGGACGAGCTATTGCCCTCACTTCTCTCCTTCTCTCTCACCTCTCCCCTAGCCTCTTTTATTTTAACCCACTGTACATGCTCCTTTTTTAATTCTTCATACTGCTCTTTTGTCAGCTGTTTTCTTTGGTACATCAGTTTTTCTAATCTTTCTATTATCTGTTCCTCACTACTCCCCCCATGCTGCTTCCGAAAAATACCAACCCAAAACAGAACATCTCCCACTGCGTCTTCAAAATGTTCCATCTTCTCTTTTAGGGTTACTTTCCCTGATACTTTTACAACTTTACCCTCTACACCTTCCTCTCTAGGCTCCCCTTTACTCTGGCTATCCTTATCTTCCTTTGTTTCTATCCCTTGCAGATTTTTACGCTTTTGAGCTTTTTTCCCTCCTATTTCCATTTCCTCCTCCAAGACATCTTGGGGACCTTCCCTCCCCCTCTGTGCATCTTGAAACTCCATACTTTCTGCCCAGCTAGGTTCCACCACACTCAATGACCGTATTTCCCCCTCCCCCGCATCTTTCTGATGCACTGTTCCCGTCTCCTCCCCTCCCCCCACCTCCAGTTTCTGGGCCAAGGAGTCCAGGAAGAAATCTTCCTCTTTTTTCTCCACGATATCACTTATAGAACCCGCCAAACCCTCTATTGGGCCACTTTCTACCCTTTCTTCTCTTCTTAAATCCTCCTCATACATTGCTGTTATAGCCGGATCAAGCCCTCCCTCTTGGGAACTCTCCATCTCAAAAATTCCCTGACCCTCAACTGTCTCTTCCTCTTCTTCTAGCACACTGTCCCCTTTAGCTGTCTGGGCATATGTCCTTTTAGTGCACTGCCGTGCCAAGTGTCCTTCCTCTCCGCAAAGATGGCATCTCTTAGGGACACCACAGTTGGCTGCAGTATGTCCCTCTTCCCCGCAATTACGGCACACAATTCCCGTTTTCGTGCAACCCTCCTTTGTATGTCCATAAGTGTGGCAATGCCTGCAATATAGAGGCTGTCCCGGGTAAAACAAAAATCCTCTGTCTCCTCTACTATTGAACATGGCCGGTGGGTGTGTAACTCCTCCCACACATGATGGATCCCGTCTGAACCGTACCCAGAAACGTCTCTTCCCGTTGAACATGCCATACGGATTTTTTAGTTCTTCACCTCCTCTAATCATTTCACAATACCGTTTCAAAAAACACACAATCTCCTCTTTCCTTGCATACGGAGTGTACATGTGAAGTACAAGTGGTCTCTCCTCCAGCATAAAACTTGGGATTACCTTTACATGCAAATGAACATACAGTAATATTTACAGTTGCTTTATGCTTTACTGTGGAGGGTTTTTGTCACTTTTTTACCCACCATAACCTTAATAGTAGTGGTGATTACCTAGTCTAGTCTCAAACCTGCTTTGCCATTAAGACCAACCCCACACTGATGAGACCCATTAAGGTCGAAACAGCTGTGTAGCTGAGCCTGTGTCCCCTTGGCCTTGAGTCATCGTCCCTTCGGGGACTAAAGACTCCTGCTGCTTTTGGGGGGGCACGCCATCTCGAGCTAAGAGGAGTGATCCTGAGCGAGCGGTTCTGAGCGAGCGGATGCGGAAGTGAGGGGCCGGCACCTTTGCCCTGGGACATCGCCTTTACTGGCTAAAGTCCCTTGCTGCTTTTGGGGTGCCGCACCTGAGCTTGAGAGAGCAGAGATGACGTCACAAGCTGGAATGCGCAATTCCATTCGGTTCCTGATCGAGGAGACCGAGAGAAGTCGAGTGAACCTGCTGTGGATAGTGGAGAAGGTGCTGAAGCAATTGATCGGTCTGGACACTGAGAGGATCTTCTGCCTTCAGGATTTCCCTGCACAGGGGATTTATGACCTGACCTGTCATCAAGAAGCGGATGTTTGGTGCACTTTTGAAAAGTGCAAGGAGAAGTCTGGTGACCCGATCTTACATGGCATCAAGGTAATTCCAAGTTTTATGCTGGAGGAGAGACCACTTGTACTTCACATGTACAATCCGTATGCAAGGAAAGAGGAGATTGTGACTTTTTTGAAACGGTACTGTGAAATGATCAGAGGAGGTGAAGAACTTAAAAACCCATATGGCATGTTCAACGGGAAAGGATGAAGTAGGGCTTACAAAGGAAGAGGTTTTGCACAATCAACTTGCGAGGGGATTTGGGCGGAGATATTGGGATGTGAAAGAGGCAAGGGACGGGTATGAAAAAAGTGTGATGTCTGGATTCCAGTTAGAGGAAAGTAAGAGAGGTTTGGAACGTATGGAGAAAGAATTAAAACATATGATCGCATCACTTGAGAATAGAGAAAGGGTTTTTGTTTTTAAATGAAAGAATCTTGAAGTATATGGTTCTTATCTTTGTATGATGTTTTGGTTATAGGGTTTTTTCGTAAAGTTATGTTTTTTTTTTCCCTTCTGAAAAGTTTATCTTTGTGTTTGTATATATCTGAAGGATGAAGGAAGAAAATGTAAATATATTATGTTTTGGTGTCTTTCTAATGTTGGGTGACTGTTGTCACTATGGTGTGTTTTTTTGGTTTCCAAAAAAGTCTGTAAACTTAAAAAAGTTGTTGAATAAAAAAGTTTAAAAAAAAAAGGTTGAAACATGTCTGTGAGTGGGTTTAATGGCTTTGCATCTCATCCCAGCCTCTGTCTAAAAGCTGTGTTTAAAACAGTGTGCATTGGCTTGAGGATTGGCTTGTGTAATACGAGCTTGAGCCAGGGGGGATTCCCTTGCCACGTGGCTCGCCCTCCATCAGCCTCTGCGGCTGGGGAGGGGGGGGGCCAGAGGGAGGACGAGGAGAGGCACAACAACCCCCCACGTTTTTTTGCCACGACGGTTCCCCCAACAGAATGGCCGTGGGTATCCCCCAACCCCCCCCCCCCCCCCCGGGGTTGGAGCACGGGACACTCAGTGGGGTTACATGGCAGTGGTCTAATGTGCTGTAATTGATTTCTTTCAACATTGGATAAAGTTATGATCAATGCTAGAATGGCCGTGGGTATCGCTGCATACCGCATTCGTAGTGATAGCGGGCTGTATGTGGGGAATAAAGTGTATACACCTCAGTGTGGTTATAATGCGTTGTATTCGGGGTATGGTTATAATGCGTTGTATTCGGGGTATAAGGCATACGAGCTGCATTCGAGGTACAATTGGCTGTAATTGGGTTACATGGCGTATATTGTATTTGGATTATAGGGGGTGTATATATACCGCATCCGAAGTTACAATGGGCTGTAATGGGGTGACATGGTGTATATAGTGTGTATACTGCACTCGTAGTTACGTTCTGTTGTACGCTAGGGTGTGTATAGGTGCTGCATTCGCCGTTACAATGTACTGTAACTGGGTTACATAGCGTATATAGTGTATATACTGCATTCACGGTTACGTGCTGCATGTGGAGTATAAGGTGTATTTATGCTGCATTCAGTGTTGTAATGTGCTGTAATTGGGTTACATGGCGGGTATAGTGTATATACCGCAGTCAGGGTTAAGTGCGGTATGTGGATTATAAGGTGTACATTTGCTGCACGCAGGGTTATAAGGTGTCGTAATTGGGGTACATGGCGTATATAGAGTATATACTGCATTCACGGTTACGTGCTGCATGTGGAGTATAAGGTGTATTTATAGAGTGACCATTTGTCCCGGTTTTGCCGGCACAGTCCCGTTTTTTTCTGTGCTGTCCCGGTTGACAGTCCGTCCCGGAAATGTCCCGGGTTTTGCCCCTGGTGACTGGTACCGTGCGCGGAGGCGGCAGCGTGAGGAGGATGCGGCGGTGCGCGGAGGCGGCAGCATGAGGATGCGGCGGTGCGCGGAGGCGGCAGCGTGAGGAGGATGCGGCGGTGCGCAGAGGCGGCAGCGTGAGGAGGATGCGGCGGTGCGCGGAGGCGGCAGCGTGAGGAGGATGCGGCGGTGCGCGGAGGCGGCAGCGTGAGGAGGATGCGGCGGTGCGCGGAGGCGGCAGCGTGAGGAGGATGCGGCGGTGCGCGGAGGCGGCAGCGTGAGGAGGATGCGGCGGTGCGCGGAGGCGGCAGCGTGAGGAGGATGCGGCGGTGCGCGGAGGCGGCAGCGTGAGGAGGATGCGGCGGTGCGCGGAGGCGGCAGCGTGAGGAGGATGCGGCGGTGCGCGGAGGCGGCAGCGTGAGGAGGATGCGGCGGTGCGCGGAGGCGGCAGCGTGAGGAGGATGCGGCGGTGCGCGGAGGCGGCAGCGTGAGGAGGATGCGGCGGTGCGCGGAGGCGGCAGCGTGAGGAGGATGCGGCGGTGCGCGGAGGCGGCAGCGTGAGGAGGATGCGGCGGTGCGCGGAGGCGGCAGCGTGAGGAGGATGCGGCGGTGCGCGGAGGCGGCAGCGTGAGGAGGATGCGGCGGTGCGCGGAGGCGGCAGCGTGAGGAGGATGCGGCGGTGCGCGGAGGCGGCAGCGTGAGGAGGATGCGGCGGTGCGCGGAGGCGGCAGCGTGAGGAGGATGCGGCGGTGCGCGGAGGCGGCAGCGTGAGGAGGATGCGGCGGTGCGCGGAGGCGGCAGCGTGAGGAGGATGCGGCGGTGCGCGGAGGCGGCAGCGTGAGGAGGATGCGGCGGAGCGCGGAGGCGGCAGCGTGAGGAGGATGCGGCGGTGCGCGGAGGCGGCAGCGTGTGGAGGATGCGGCGGTATTATTTTTTTTCCCCCCATAGCAGGATGCCGGGGGCGGGGCTTTAGAGTAGAAGCAGGGGATTGGTTGGAGGTCAGGATTTGCCGGGGGCGGGGCTTAGTATTGGGGACGGATGTAGTGTGTGTGTGTGTGTGTGTGTGTGTGTGTGTGTGTGTGTGTGTGTGTGTGTGTGTGTGTGTGTGTGTGTGTGTGTGTGTGTGTGTGTGTGTGTGTGTGTGTGTGTGTGTGTGTGTGTGTGTGTGTGTGTGTGTGTGTGTGTGTGTGTGTGTGTTTTCACCAGAAGGAAGGCTCACAGCTGGCAACTGAAACTGCCGGCAGACTGGAAAAAAGCCTCACTACTTCTGGCTCCCTACAGTGGCATTACAGGTAAGCCCCATGTCGCCTGTGTGTGTGACTGCCCCCCCTCCCAGTGTATGTGTGACTGCCCCCCTCCCAGTCTGTGTGTGTGACTGCCCCCTTCCCAGTCTGTGTGTGTGTGACTGCTCCCCTTTCCAGTCTGTGCAAGTGTGACTGCCCGCCTCCCAGTCTGTGTGTGTGACTGCCCCCCCTCCCAGTTTGTGTGTGTATGACTGCCTGCCTCCCAGTCTGTGTGTGTGACTGCCTCCCCTCCCAGTTTGTGTGTGTATGACTGCCCCCCTCCCAGTCTGTGTGTGTATGACTGCCCCACCTCCCAGTGTGTGTGACTGCCCCCCTCCCAGTGTGTGTGTGACTGCCCCCCCTCCCAGTGTGTGTGTGACTGCCCCCTCCCAGTGTGTGTGTGACTGCCCCCCCTCCCAGTGTGTGTGACTGCCCCCCTCCCAGTGTGTGTGTGACTGCCCCCCTCCCAGTGTGTGTGACTGCCTCCCCTCCCAGTGTGTGTGTGACTGCCCCCCCACCCAGTGTGGGTGTGTGACTGCCCCCCACCCAGTGTGGGTGTGTGACTGCCCCCCTCGGAGTGTGTGTGTGACTGCCCCCGCACCCAGTGTGTGTGTGTGTGTGTGTGTGACTGCCCCCTCCCAGTCTGTGTGTGTGTGACTGCCCCTCCCTCCCAGTGTGTGTGTGACTGCCCCCCTCCCAGTGTGTGTGTGACTACCCCCCTCCCAGTCTGTGTGTGTGTGACTGCCCCCCCTCCCAGTCTATGTGTGTGTGACTGCCCCCCCTCCCAGTCTGTGCGTGTGTGACTGCCCTCCCCCTCCCAGTCTGTGTGTGTGTGACTGCCCCTCTCCCAGTCTGTGTGTGTGTGACTGCCCCCCCTCCCAGTGTATGTTTGACTGCCCCGCTCCCAGTCTGTGTGTATGTGTGACTGCCCCTCCCTCCCAGTGTATGTGTGACTGCCCCCCCTCCCAGTCTGTTTGTGTGTGTGACTGCCCTCCCCCTCCCAGTCTGTGTGTGTGTGACTGCCCTCCCCCCTCCCAGTCTGTGTGTGTGTGACTGCCCCTCTCCCAGTCTGTGTGTGTGTGACTGCCCCCCTCCCAGTGTATGTTTGACTGCCCCCCTCCCAGTCTGTGTGTATGTGTGACTGCCCCCTCCCAGTCTGTGTGTCTGTGTGTGTGTCTGTCTGCCCCCTGCCACTGTGTGATGCCCCTCTCCCAGTGTGTGTAAGTGCCCCCTCCAAGTCTGTGTGTGTGTGTGTCTGCCCCCTCCCATTCTCTGTGTGTGTGTGTGTCTGCCCCCCTCCCATTCTGTGTGTGTGTGTGTCTGCCCCCCTCCCATTCTGTGTTTGTGTGTGACTGCCCCCCCCCAGTGTGTGTGTGACTGCCCCCTCCCAGTGTCTGTGTGTATCAGTGACAGAATGTATACAGACACCAACCCACTCACCCACTCACCCACGTGTCAGTCAGTCACCCACGTGTCAGTCAGTCACCCACCCATATGTCAGGCAGTCAGTCACCCACCCACCCACGTGTCAGGCAGTCTAACATGTCAGCCAGTCACCCACCCACGTGTCAGTCAGTCACCCACCCACGTGTCAGGCAGTCAGTCACCCACTTGTCAGGCAGTCAACCCAAGTGTCAGGCAGTCACCCACCCAAGTGTCAGGCAGTCTCCCACCCACCCCCCCAAGTTTCAGGCAGTCGTACTGAGCCACTAATTGAGCCAGCTGTGCTGAAGTAGGGATATCCTAAAAACCTGGCCTGTGTGCGGCCCTCGAGGACTGGAGTTGTGCAGGCCTGCCCTAGAGAAAGTGCAGCGCACCATGATCCAGAGAAGAGGCAGGTCTGGCAAAAATCTATCTTTATTAGAAAGTCATAAAAACAAGGGATGCAACCCCACCCCACTCTGCCACATAACCAGGATGCTGACGCCCACCTGATGACGTCAGAGCTACCACATGGCGCCCCCTAGTGACGTCAGACGTCTAGGTCTAAATCCCTGGCAATACAGCATAGAGCTGCCTTGGAGGACTGCAGCCACAGCCACACATGGGGGAGTGTTCAGTCTGGGGAGAGGTGTGGCTGAGGCTGCAGTCCTCCAAGACAGCTCTATGCTGTATTGCCAGGGATTTAGACGTCTGACGTCACTAGGGGGCGCCATGTGGTAGCTCTGACGTCATCAGGTGGGCGTCAGCATCCTGGTTATGTGGCAGAGCCGGGAGGGGTGAGTATCAGGGGGGGTGGTATATATTGTGACTGTTTTCTTGTGTTTGGTAGCCTTCACCTTGAGAAAGGCTGTATTTGACTGCCGAAACGTTGGACTTTATGGCATATTAAACCTCCTTTGAATAAGACCGTGTGCCTGCTTCTTCTTCTTTGTCCGGCTACAGGAAGGGTCAGGAGACAGGGAGGACAGAGGCAGGAGAACCCCATCTGGCTCCGGCCTTGCCTGTCCCTACGAATACAAACATACAACCCCTCACTGAATAACATAGCCCTAACCCCATGTAATAATCCTGGGTGTAAACAAAATAATGGTTTTATGAATATTGTAATGGTTTATTAGGGACCTAGGAGGTGGCCAGTGGGGCTGTTATGGGTATTTGTGTTTATTGTGGGTAGCGGTGGTGGGTGAACCGGGTATTGGCCCCAAGGATGGGTGTTTAGGCCTACCGGGTGGGGGGGTAGTGGGAGGGGTTAACCCCTTCATTACCTTAGCGGTATTAACCGCTAAGTTAAAGAAGAGGTTAAGTCATCCCCCAACCCCCTGGCAAGGCCTAAACACCCAGCCAGGGCCAAATACCACCTTCTCCCACCCCCGCTACCCACAATAAGCCTGGCACGGGTGTATAACCCCTTCATTGCCTTGGCGGTAATGAAGTTGCCTGTAAATGCATTTTTTATGCATGGGATTCATGCCGGGGGTCTCTGATGCTGATATTAATGGATATCAGCTCCGGGATACATGCATTTTATTTTCATCGCAGCTTCACCCCACCTTCTTGCCTACTTTTGTGGCGGGACAATTTGGAGAAGAAACAGCAATTTTAAAGTGGCTGATCAGGGCTTATAGAATTGAGCGTGTTTGAAAAACTGGCGATCAGTGCCGAAAAGTGGCTTATCACCGCGCATCTGCAGATTTTATTTATTTATTTATTTTCCGGCAAAAAAAAAACGGTTATTTTTGCTCTAATCGCCAGCTTCTCTGGGCTTACTGAATCGCTGTAGGCGATTACTGCATGAGGGCCTTAGGGAGGATTTGTTCCTGTAAAGTACACCTAGTTTGGCATAGGATTTGGATGTCAGGGTATCAATGTGCAACCCAAATGTTAAATGGGAGTTGAACTATATGCCCAGATATTTCAAACCAGTAACAGGGGCTAGGATGGTATTAGAGCTGGTTTTTATCTGAAGCTCTGTGGTAGCTTTAGCAATTTAGCTCTGGTCCCAAATACCATTGTTACAGTCTTGTCAGTGTT
This sequence comes from Ascaphus truei, assembly GCF_040206685.1. Lineage (NCBI taxonomy): Eukaryota > Metazoa > Chordata > Amphibia > Anura > Ascaphidae > Ascaphus > Ascaphus truei. The sequence continues at coordinate 68,753 of NW_027456849.1, forward strand.
TAAAATCAGTTTGTTTTGGGAAATCCAGTTTCAAGTCTCAAAAAATCAGATTGAAGTATGTGTTCAAGGTCAGAGAGGCGAGGGCTGCGTGCATATAGGATAAGATCTAAGGCCTCTCACAATAACCCGTTAGGAATATAAATTCCTCATCTATCCGACATAAGTATAAAATATACTCTACCTAGACCCCTAATACAGAGTTACCCACCTTATACGGGAGCAGCTGCCAGACGAGTATAGTAAATGTATCTTATTTCTTTTGCCACTGGAAGGCAGCGTGGAGTTACACGGAGTGGCGCCCGTAAGGACGACGTGCCAGTTAGGCGGAAGGAGACGCGCACACACTTTTATGTGACACGGATATATTTGGGGAGGGATTTTGTAGTCTGAGTGAGAAAATTGATATTTTGTCACAATGGAAAAATGGAAAAATTAACCATTTAAATATGCACAGATTTTATCCCACTTTTGGAAATTAGGGATGTTGCCTAAAAGTTTGAGAATGCATAAAGTGCCACCCCTGGGCTTTAATGAAGCAGCATTTGTGGGATAACGGGAACAGCATTCTGTATAAAGGTATTTTGGGCTCGATATAAATAATTGAAGCCAAAAACTAATATTAAGGGGCCTATGCAGAGAGCAGCGCGAACGGAAATTTCGGCGTTTTTAGCGCTATATGGCTATAATAAGGTTGGAAATGTTAAATGGGAGTTGAACTATATGCCCAGATATTTCAAACCAGTAACAGGGGCTAGGATGGTATTATAGCTGGTTTTTATCTGAAGCTCTGTCATTGGTAGCTTTAGCAATTTAGCTCTTTTCCCAAATACCATTGTTACAGTCTTGTCAGTGTTTAAAATCAGTTTGTTTTGGGAAATCCAGTTTCAAGTCTCAAAAAATCAGATTGAAGTATGTGTTCAAGGTCAGAGAGGCGAGGGCTGCGTGCATATAGGATAAGATCTAAGGCCTCTCACAATAACCCGTTAGGAATATAAATTCCTCATCTATCCGACATAAGTATAAAATATACTCTACCTAGACCCCTAATACAGAGTTACCCACCTTATACGGGAGCAGCTGCCAGACGAGTATACAGTAGTAAATGTATCTTATTTCTTTTGCCACTGGAGGGCAGCGTGGAGTTGCACGGAGTGGCGCCCGTAAGGACGACGTGCCAGTAAGGCGGAAGGAGAAGCGCACACACTTTTATGTGAAACGGATATATTTGGGGAGGGATTTTGTAGTCTGAGTGAGAAAATTGATATTTTGTCACAATGGAAAAATTAACCATTTAAATATGCACAGATTTTATCCCACTTTTGGAAATTAGGGATGTTGCCTAAAAGTTTGAGAATGCATAAAGTGCCACCCCTGGGCTTTAATGAAGCAGCATTTGTGGGATAAAGGGAACAGCATCCTGTATAAAGGTATTTTGGGCTCGATATAAATAATTGAAGCCAAAAACTAATACAGCTAAACCCCGTTATAACGCGCCTCGTTATACCGCGATTCGGTTATAACGCGGTTTTCCCGTGGCTCCCGTTTTTAAAAAAAAAAAAAAAAAAAAAATTTTTTAATTTTTTTAAAAAAATTTTTTTTACATTTTTTTTTTTGCACACTGCACTCACTCACTGCACACACACTGCTCATTGCTCACACTGCCACACTGCACACACACTGCACACTGCACACACACTGCTCATTGCTCACACTGCACACACTCACTGCACACACACTGCTCATTGCTCACACTGCCACACTGCACACACACTGCACACTGCACACACACTGCTCATTGCTCACACTGACACACTGCACACACACTGACACACTGCACACACACTGCACACACTCACGCACACTCACACACACTCACACACACTCACACACACCCACACACACTTACGCACACTCACGCACACTCACGCACACTTACAGACACTCTCACACACACACACACACACACTTACACACACTTACACACACTTAGACACTCACAGACACTTACACACACTCACACACACTCACACACACTCACACACACTTAGACACACTTAGACACTCACAGACACTCACAGACACTCACAGACACTCACAGACACTCACAGACACTCACACACACTTACACACACTTACACACACTCACACACACTTAGACACACTTAGACACTCACAGACACTCACACACACTTACACACACACTCAGACACTTACACACACTCACAGACACTTACACACACTCACACACACTTAGACACACTTAGACACACTTAGACACTCACAGACACTCACACACACTTACACACACTTACACACACACTCAGACACTTACACACACTCACAGACACTTACACACACTCACAGACACTTACACACACTTAGACACTCACAGACACTCACAGACACTCACACACACTTACACACACTTACACACACTTACACACACACTCAGACACTTACACACACTCACAGACACTTACACACACTCACACACCCATATACACACACACACACACACTTTCTCTCCCATATATACATACACACACACTCTCTCACTCTACACAGACGGGGGGTGGGGTCGGAGCAGAGGAAAGGCCGCGACCAGCACCACCACCCGCTCCCCCCCCTCCTCCCGCGCAGGCAGCGGGAGCACCGGGGACAGCGGTGGGGAGAAGAAACCCCCCGCTACAACCTCCATGCAGGCAGCGGGATCTCAGGTAAGCGGCGACCTGAGGGACATCCCCACTCCCATCTCCTGCCCCGCGGCCTGTCCCGCGGTGACAGGGGGAAGCGGGGACAGGAGAGACATCCCCGCTCCCATCTCCTGCCCCGCGGCCTGTCCCGCGGTGACAGGGGGAAGCGGGGACAGGAGGGACATCCCCACTCCCATCTCCTGCCCCGCGGGCTGTCCCGCGGTGACAGGGGGAAGCGGGGACAGGAGGGACATCCCCACTCCCATCTCCTGCCCCGCGGGCTGTCCCGCGGTGACAGGGGGAAGCGGGGACAGGAGGGACATCCCCGCTCCCATCTCCTGCCCCGCGGCCTGTCCCGCGGTGACAGGGGGAAGCGGGGACAGGAGGGACATCCCCGCTCCCATCTCCTGCCCCGCGGCCTGTCCCGCGGTGACAGGGTGAAGCGGGGACAGGAGAGACATCCCCGCTCCCATCTCCTGCCCCGCGGCCTGTCCCGCGGTGACAGGGGGAAGCGGGGACAGGAGGGACATCCCCGCTCCCATCTCCTGCCCCGCGGCCTGTCCCGCGGTGACAGGGGGAAGCGGGGACAGGAGGGACATCCCCGCTCCCATCTCCTGCCCCGCGGCCTGTCCCGAGGTGACAGGGGGAAGCGGGGACAGGAGGGACATCCCCGCTCCCATCTCCTGCCCCGCGGCCTGTCCCTCGGTGACAGGGGGAAGCGGGGACAGGAGGGACATCCCCGCTCCCATCTCCTGCCCCGCGGCCTGTCCCGCGGTGACAGGGTGAAGCGGGGACAGGAGAGACATCCCCGCTCCCATCTCCTGCCCCGCGGGCTGTCCCGCGGTGACAGGGGGAAGCGGGGAGCGGAGGGACATGCCCGCTCCCATCTCCTGTCCCGCGGGATGAATATGCGCTAAAGCGCGGCGGCCATTTTTTTTTCTCGCGACCCCGTTAGTAACGCGGTGGTCTCGGGGTGGACCCCGAGACCCGCGTTATAACGGGGTTTAGCTGTATTAAGGGGCCTATGTAGAGAGCAGCGCTAACGGAAATTTCGGCGTTTTTTAGCGCTATATGGCTATAATAAGGTTGGAAATGGCGAGTTGAGTAAAAAGCGCCATTTTTTATTTTTTTTTAGTAGAACTCGCCGCACGGCTGGCGAGAACCAAAATCTCGCCAGTTTTGAAAAGGGCCGTATGCAGAAAGGTACGATCGCCATCTAGGGGCTGTTCGCGCCATTAAAATGGAGAGAAATTCTACAATTAGCTCCGCCAACAAAAGTTGGCAGGAAACTGGAGCTCACCGGCGAGAGTGAAAAGAAAAAAAAATACGCGCTTTTTTTCAAACATGTTTCACCAGCGCGCATCTCGCCGGTTGAAACTCTCCATAATCAAGCATGATTTTAAATGCAGTTTTCTGACCTTTCTGCATATGGAGATAAAATCACGCCATTACAGGTACAATTTATTACCAATTCCAATTATTTCCAGCGCTGCTCTCTGCATAGGCCCCTAAGTAAATTGAGAATGGAAAAATATTCAGCACAAACGTACAGAATGTGATGTTCTGAGAGATCTTACAGATGTTATCAAATCCCACAATGAATGTATAGAAAATGTCTGTATAGAACGAGTCAAACAAGAATATGCCAATAAAACGTTTAATTGGGAGATACAGGGGCCACAATTCAGGTCAGTTAGCTGGAAGAAGGGAAGCCGGTCAGCCGGTAGAGCCGGTCAGCCAGAAGAGCAGGTCAGCCGGTCAGCCAGTAGAGCAGATCAGCCGGTCAGCCGGTAGAGCAGGTCAGCCGGTCAGCTCTGAGATCAGCATTACTTATATCTCCTAACCTTTGCCCCCTGCATGTAATGCGCAGAACAGCCTGCACTGCATATACTGTACATGAGATACTTAACCCTTTCTTTTCGCTCGACTCTAATCTGAATGATTTGCTAATTGGTTTGTAATTAGAGAGATATTTGTAGCAGAATCCCATGTATGTTCTTTTTACCTTTTTAGATACCGTTTTGTGTAATAAAAGATATGAGATCAGAGGGGCTCCCTGTTTGCACTCGTGTTTTGGCAGAAGTGTATATGTGACCCTATAAATCTCCCTCACACCCGGCTTGGCAGTGTGACACTAGTGCAGCGACCTGGGGAAGAATCACTGAGCTGTTAGCAATAGATACAACGGATAGAAAAGACACTACACATAGGTTGGATTAAAGAGAGTATTTTATTGAAATAATTAATCTCTTTGCTGGGAGGGACCTGCAGCACATTGCAGAGCGATATAGTAACACGCAGAGCAATGCACTGCAGGCCCCTCCGGCAGCAAAGGGGTGAAGACCAATGCAGGGTGTATAAAGATCTCACTGATAATTCATGCACAAAGGGCTGTTTGTTGCTGTGATCCAGAGGAAGGCGAAACATAACCCCTGCTGTGCAATGGGGGAAAAAAATTCCTTCCTGACCCCATTAAATGGCGATCGGATGGTCCCTGGATCACTGCGCAGTGAGATCAGATGGAGCAGCACAGATCAGCGTTGTTATACACAGGGGCACACTCAGTATATAGAGATGCGGGTGATGGGGCCCTTGTGCCCCTGTGTATAACTCACCTGCTCCCCCATCCCCCTACATATCTATCCCATTCACCCCTTTTCCTCCCGCATACCTCGCAGGGCCGGCCGGCCATTAGGCGGTCGCCTAGCGCGCAAAGGTCCTAGGGGCGCATTAATAATCATTATTATTTTTTCCTCTTATTATTTCTAATTTATTTATCTTTTTTTTAAAATTATTATTCTTTTTTTTATCCAGTATTTTGGCGCCCTTTTATTTTTATTTTGCGTCGCGCTGGGGTGCGGTCGCACCCCCTGCAGCCCCGATAGCTACGCCACTGTTTATTTTATTATTTTATTTATCTTATTATTTTTTATACAACTGGGGCACAAATTTTAAGTTTCGCCTGGGGCGCATGAAACCCGTGCTCCGGCCCTGCTCCTTGTTCTCTCTCACCCTCTCACGCCCAATATCCCAATCTCCCTCTAGTACCTGCCCCTCCCGCAGCCTTCCTGATCTTATCTGCCTCTCCTGCGGTCAAACCAACTTCTCAGGGCCCCTAGAATACCCCTGGATCTACGCCCTGGCTCCTCTGCTACCTGCTCCCGGGGTCTGCTGCTCCGCCTAAAAAAGGTGAAGCAGCAGATCTGTCCGCACCTCTCGTATTCTGCTACCTGCTCCCGGGGTCTTCTCCTCCGCCTAAAAAAGGTGAAGCAGCAGATCCGTCCACACCTCTCGTATTCTCCTAGGCCATCGTCCACCACGTCGCCAGACTTGACATCCGCTTCGTCGTCTGCCTCATCGGCCGCCTTGTAGCCCACCTCTTCGCACCACTTGACGCCCGCTTTATCGTATGCCTCGTCGTCCGCCTCGTAGCCCGCCTCGTCGTCTGGTGGCACAAAGGGCACCACCTTCGTGCGTGTCCTGATCTGCAGGAGACATGAAGTGTTTGTAACCAGGGACAGTGATACTCTGTATCGCAAGAGCTCCTGTGCCACTTATACCCCCTCCCCAATACCACGTTATACCGCCCTCCACAGGGCAAATACCCGTTATACCCACCTCCCCAGGCTCAGTACCCAGTTATACAACCCTCCCAAGGCCCAGTACCCTGCTATACGCCCCTCCCCAGGCCCAGTACCTGTTATACCCACCTCACCAGGCCCAGAACCCGTTATACCCACCTCACCAGGCCCAGTACCCATTATATACCCCTCCCCAGAAGGTCATGTTTCTATTTATCAAAAATACATTGAGTTACCTCTGGTTTTCAAGCATGTCCTGGGGGAGTTATCACAGAGACACAGAAACGTCGCTGAGTTTGGTGAGTAACTCCCTTAAACTCTCAGCAGTTGAATTCCCCATTAGGCGCTTAATGCGTTAAAAACAAGCGTTGCTATTTCTTTGCATGAAGTTGCAGGTAATTGGAAGAGTTACACAGTGACGGCTATTTCATCACTCACCTTCTTCCATCGAATCGGTCTTAGCGGTAGTGATCTCAGTATTATTTCTTCCTTAACATCGGATATCCATATCCATTCTTCGCCTCTGATCTGTATGCAAGACAATGCTTTAAGACAGGGTTGCGCAACCTTTTTCCCCTGCTCCCCCCTCCACCCTCCCCACCTTGTCTCCGACATTCTGATGTAACGACGTCATGTGATATCACGTTGCTATGGCAATGCCACATCATGTGACGCCACGTTGCTGTCTCCAGAAGCCGCCGGAGACAAGGAAAGGGAACTTACAGAGGCCTTGCGCGCGATTTCCGGCATTTAATTTAAATGCTGTGGGGAAGAGCGAGGGGCCACTGTAAGCGCCGAGCCCCTCCTCCCCAAGAAAATGTCGCACCCCTCGATTTGCGCACCCCTGCTTTAAGAGATATTCTGGGACCCTCCAACTCCTCCATCGGACCCTTCCTCATATTGACTGACCTTGCAGTGCTCTGCACTGACTTGCACTGACCTGCTATGATGCCTCTCAAAATACCATGCTAACTCATTCTGAACATACATGTGTCCTTTCTACATGTTACTCAGCTTGTATGGGCCACAGACAGCTTTCCCGGGGTCCAGGACTAGTTGCCACCGGGGACACTCACCCATGGGTCGGCGACCTTGCGAGAACCCACCCCCCCAACCTGTTTTCTCTTGCATTGCCATAGACAACAACATTTCAGCCTGCTGGCCTTTCTCAGGTAAAGTGGCTAAACCCACTAAAGCCAATAAAGAAAGGCCAGCAGCCGAAACATTGTAGTCTGTGGCACAATAAATTATCTTTTTTTATTCAAATCCGTGTGCCCTTTTCCATCAATCATATTGTATCCATTGGACGAAATGCCGGTCTTCCCTGAGACTAAGGGGCACCGGTAAAAGTATGACTAATTGTTTTTTTTAGTGTGCAGCAAATCCCCATCATTTTTGCGTTCTCTTGCTCTGCCCCAATCTGACACACCACCTTGCTCTCTCACCCCCCTCTTACACTCCCGCGTCACCCTTTCCTTCCCCAAAGGTTGTCCTTTAATCAGATCTTACCCAAATTGTCTCCATCTCCCTTGGAAATGTTCTGTCTTTAAACTGTGCGGCTCCTCTTGATCCGGACTTTCTTAACTGACCCCTTTAGGTTTCGGCTCCGAGGGTCTAAAAAATAAGCGACTCCGAAAAGATGTGAAATATGCCCACGGGTCCTAATGGGGCACTGAGGGGGAGACTTAAATACTAGTAAATATAATCTACTGTGCTAACAAATATAATCTATTAACTAACAAATATAACTTATTAAACTAAGAAATATAACTTATTAAACTAAGAAATATAATTTATTAAACTAAGAAATATAACTTATTAAACTAAGAAATATAATTTATTAAACTAAGAAATATAACTTATTAAACTAACAAATATATCTTATTAAACTAAGAAATATAATTTATTAAACTAAGAAATATAACTTATTAAACTAAGAAATATAACTTATTAAACTTACAAATATAATCTATTTAACTAAATAAATATCTATTAAACTAAATAAATATCTATTCAACTAAATAAATATAATCTACTTCAAAACAATACAATAAAAAGCTGGAGAAATGATACGTTAACCAAGCCACAGATGTGATGCCAATGAGCGTTGAACTCCTTGCAGATCCACCGTCAGCTGGTTGTGGCAGAAAATGGTGACATGCAGTAGAACAGAGTGGTTGAGCTGTAACCACGGCAGTCAGGTCAGAAATCAACACAATATTTTTTGAAATTTAGAATGAGAATGTTCAGTATGTCACATTCTGGGCTCAGACTCTGAGCCCTGTCACATGTTAGCAGCTTGTGATAATAGAAAGTATCCATATACTGGGATGTGATAAGAGACATTATAGTCATTTTATACTGGGTCCCATAACCTGCTTTATATGAAGTATCATTTTACACTAGTAGAGATGTTACATTTTGAAAAAATAGCGCTTCTGGCGACAATGTTCATTTTCTCTACAAATGATAAATGAAAAAGTTGGATAAAATGTTATATGTGTTTGTGCGCGCGCAATATATATATATATATATATATATATATATATATATATATGAGTAAAAAGAGAAAAAAGTAACCCGTATGGGAGCACTCAGGTATGCAGATTAACATATAGTATTTTATTTATTTGACACAGTGCAAAAAAGGATAAGTAAACAGTACACTGCCGACACACTTAATTGCAGTGCGGCCAGATCCGCAAGCCGGGAGATTTCCCGGCTTGCTAGTGGCCGCCCCTCGGCGTGCCGCGCGTCATAGACGCGCGGTCACGCGTCTTCGGGAGCCTGCGCCCCCTGCACGCGCGTCCAGGGCTCCCCGAGGGAGCCCTGGTGTCCCGCGATGTGGGGGACGGCGGCAGGGGGTTCCGGGGGACCCGGCGGACCCGGCAGCGGTAGGGAGAGCGCCCCGATCAGAGGGCGCTCTTCCGCTGCTTCGGCGCTCGCCCGTCACCCTCGGGCGCGCGCCAGGCTACTGCTGCGGCCAAGAACGGGCAAATGCTCGAATAAACTTGGCCGCAGCAGTACATGATTAAAAACACTTAAAAAAGGCTAGGACCCCTGTCACGGGTACTACCCATAGACACAAGTGGGCAAAACTAGGGAATGACTCAAATTGTCAACCCTTAACATGAAAATGGATAGTGACTCAAGAAACACTTGGATAGGTCAGAATAAATCACAACAGGTTAATGGGTTCACAGGCACCTATACAAAGCCAAAGATAATACGTACTACACACCAATGAAGTGACTAGTCAAAATATAAATGACAATCTTAAACCATCATAAATCTGCTTGAGCATACAATTATGTAACCAATACCAACAGCACAAATAAATCACTTGAAGGAAAAAGGTGGCATGATGGGATGAAGTCACTAGATGTGTGGAGCAATGAAGTGTGTGAATAGCATGTATGGAAAATTGCCTGATGAACGCCTATTAGATAACCTTGTGTGTGTTGTCAGTATCCATAATGAAAAAATAGAGTGTCACAGTCCAGAGATTAGTTGCACCAGTGCTGGGTAGCATAGTTACGTGAACATCTGTCAGGGGTCCTGCCTAGCACCCCCACTCCGACGCACCCCCACTCCAAGTCTAAGTCTCTGGACGAAACGCGTCGGAGTGGGGGTGCTAGGCAGGACCCCTGACAGATGTTCACGTAACTATGCTACCCAGCACTGGTGCAACTAATCTTTGGACTGTGACACTCTATTTTTTCATTATGGATACTGACAACACACACAAGGTTATCTAATAGGCGTTCATCAGGTAATTTTCCATACATGCTATTCACACACTTCATTGCTCTACACATCTAGTGACTTCATCCCATCATGCCACCTTTTTCCTTCAAGTGATTTATTTGTGCTGTTGGTATTGGTTACATAATTGTATGCTCAAGCAGATTTATGATGGTTTAAGATTGTCATTTATATTTTGACTAGTCACTTCATTGGTGTGTAGTACGTATTATCTTTAGCTTTGTATAGGTGCCTGTGAACCCATTAACCTGTTGTGATTTATTCTGACCGATCCAAGTGTTTCTTGAGTCACTATCCATTTTCATGTTAAGGGTTGACAATTTGAGTCATTCCCTAGTTTTAAAACCAGAGACATAACATAAAACACAGACAAAGCTCAGTTTTTAGCACATCTAGTGAGACTCATACACGGTACAGTGCCTAAATATATATGGTTAAATATCTAATAAGTAAATGGTCTTTTAGTTTGACATTTTTGGCCAAAATTGTTGTAAGCCCCTGAGCCAACGCCAAGGCAGACCACATATCAGGGGTCCCTAACGCTAATATAAATTCTTAATAACCTGTTTAATAACAGGAAGAATGATTTATAGTAAATCTGTCAATAATAGCTGCAAAGTTCTGTCTGACTGAAGCTTTTATTAACCTGTACATTACCAGGAAAAGCACTCTGTATTAGAGATGTCACAGCCAAACTGCAAGCAGGCAAGTTCCCCTGAGTGGAAGATGCTATGGAGTGAGCCCATAACCATTTAAATGTGGGAGGGGGTGAGCTTAAATTAAGTAGGAGGTTGCCAACCTCCAATCAGCCATGACTAGCTGGACAAGAATTGTAAAACATACTGGACACCTAACAAGCTCCTATTAAACCCCCAAAATACCCACAACATATATATAAGCATATGAGTGTCAGAGGAGTGCTACTGAGCATGGCAATATGCATTAAAACCAGAGACATAACATAAAACACAGACAAAGCTCAGTTTTTAGCACATCTAGTGAGACTCATACACGGTACAGTGCCTAAATATATATGGTTAAATATCTAATAAGTAAATGGTCTTTTAGTTTGACATTTTTGGCCAAAATTGTTGTAAGCCCCTGAGCCAACGCCAAGGCAGACCACATATCAGGGGTCCCTAACGCTAATATAAATTCTTAATGTTTTATGTTTTATGTTATGTCTCTGGTTTTAATGCATATTGCCAT